>NC_034179.2:59710882-59810882 GCF_002021735.2 Oncorhynchus kisutch | reverse complement strand
ATACATTTCAAGGTGTTCACAGTCGTTGGATGGGGTGTTGTGTGTAAAGTGGGGCACAGATAAAGAGGAGGGCATCAAGACATTCAAAATGGCTACAGGGATGGATGTGCAGGAGTCAAGGCTTGGGTCACGGGGTCTGGGATTCTGGGTGCCTCACCAGATGGTCTGGTGGGCACCACAGCATTTGTGGAGGTCAAATGGAGGGGACCTTACCATTGAAGAGGCAGTGAAGTTGAAGGATTTCTATATCCAGAAGAAAGGGTCTTACAGCCTCCGTGAAGACCATCCTTACTGGCACTTGGTCCAAGGTCAACTCCACGTCACTTGAAGGGACACCTGCTTCTTCGTTGTGTGGACCACCAAAAACCTCCATCACCATCCAGCGTGACGACCTCTGGCAGACTCCTATTGATCCTCCTGTCAGTCTCCGTTTTCAGGGAAGCCAATGGTCCAAAAATATTCCACATTGTACATACATACACTAGTCTCCCAGAATAGGTTACATTACATACAATTTTTGCTGAAAGCAGCTAACCAAAGTAATGTAGTTAACTTTATAATGGGCACATTGGGAATTTATATATGTGATGTTTAAATGATTTCTTACCCCGTGTCTTACTTGCTGAAGAACCCAGTCATCCCTGCCTCTACCTGACATTGTCGAAAAACAAGTGAACAATGAATAAATATGCATTTCAAGGCATTCACAGTTGTTGGATAGGGTGTTGTCTGGAAACAAATAATAGGCTCCTAGAATAGGTTATTATATTAAAGTTTTGCTCAAAGCAGCCTACTAAAGTAATATAATTAACGTAAGTTCAATCACAAAGGCTGGTCTGAGTGCATCTCTTCAGTTTCATTCAGTAGTACAACACAAATCATATTGCATTTTATCATGGGCACAGTAGGATTATAGATCTGTGATGTTTAAATTATCTTACCCCCAGAGTGAGAGTACATCCATTCCAGAAGATCTCCTTGGTGCAAGTGGCATTGATCATGCTCTGCTTCTCATGGGATGAGCAGGATGTTCCGCAAAGCCACACCTCATTTCTAAAATGTGGGGAAAAGGGGACATAAAGTCAACATTTCAATGCATCTACAAATTGATATCAAGTGATAAAATCTCAAATGTTCAATAAAAATGTAATGGAAAAACTGCACTTGTCCTCGTGAAAATGTTTATTAAAAATTCTACAGCTGTAATGTCATCAATCAAATCAAATTTTATTTATATAGCACAAACGCATTTCAAGCTGTTCAAAGTCATGCTTTGAAAGGCATATGGCACTTAACATCTTTCCTCTTGGCAGATCTCTACAGGTGACCAGGGGATTCTCTCTACCACATGTAAATGTCCCCATAGAGCTTATAAGTGTAGCCAGGCGGCACCATTGGCTATTTTTGCAGTTCACAATATCGGCTGTGAGGATGTGGAATGCAAGTGGAGGGAGCCAGCCGTGCCCAACCAGCTGGAGTCAGTGGATGATCTGTACCTGGTTTAAGACAACAACCCTCTGTCCCGAGAGCCCACAGAGAAGGATCTTCAGAGTCTAAGGAACCCTCTCCGGGGCAGGTTCAGTGGAGTGCATAGATAATAAACAGAGAATAGCAGAGGCGTAAAGGGGGGGGGGGGGGGGGGGCAAATAGTCTGGGTAGCCATTTGATTAGCTGTTCAGGAGTCGTATGGCTTGCTGGTAGAAGCTGTTGAGAAGCATTTTGTATCTAGACTTGGCACTCCGGTACCGCTTGCCATGAGGTAGCAGAGAGATCAGTCAATGACTATAAATATAGACTGTGGCTGGAGTCTTTAGGGCTTTCCTCTGACACCGCCTGGTATAGAGGTCCTGGATGGCAGGAAACTTGGCCCCAGTGATGTACTGGGCCGTACGTATGTAGTGCCTTGCGGTCAGAGGCCGAGCAGTTGCCATACCAGGCAGTGATGCAACCAGTGATGCTCTTGATGGTGCAGCTGTTGAACCTTTTGAGGATCTGAGGAACACAAATCTTTTCAGTCTCCTGAGGGGGAATAGGGTTTGTTGTGCCCTCGGACCATGTCAGTTTGTTGGTGATGTGGACACCAAGGAACTTGAGGCTCTCAACCTACTCCACTACAGCCCTGTCAATGGGGGCATGCTCGGTCCTCCTTTTTCTGTAGTCCACAATCATGTCCTTTGTCTTGATCACATTGAGGGAGAGGTTGTTGTCCTGGCACCACATGGCCAGGTCTCTGACCTCCTCCCTATAGGCTGTCATATTGTTGTCGTGATCAGGCCTACCACTTGTGTCATCAGCAAACTTGGTGTTGGGAGTCGTGCCTGGCCATTCAGTCATGAGTGAACAGGAAGTACAGGAGGGGACTGAGCATGCACCCCTGAGGGGCCCCCGTGTTGAGGATCAGCGTGGCAGATGTGTTTTTACATAACCTTACCACCTGGGGGCATCAGGAAGTCCAGGGACCTTTCCATTGAAGAGGCAGTGATGTCAAAGGATTTCTATATCCAGGAGGAGGGAGGGTCTTACAGCCTTCGTGAAGACCATCCTTACCGGCACCAGGTCCAAGGGCAGCGCCACATCACTGGAAGGGACAATTCCTTCTTCTTTGTGTGGACCACCAAAGCCTCCATTACCATCCCCATCCAGTGTGACAACCTCTGGCAGACTCATATTACTGGACTGGAGGAGTTTTTTAAGGACCACATGCTTCCAAAGTAGGCACCGCAACAGTGAACATCTGTAAATATCTTGTAAATACTTTTTGCACATATTAGTTTTTCTTACCTTGAAGTTTTATTCCAATGTTTTTTGGGGGGGCGCTGGATCAGCGTCTTCTTTGCACCACCTGTCAGTACCTGTTTTCTGGGAAGCAAATGGTCCAAAAATATTACACATAGTTCACACACACACTTGGCTCCCATAATAGGTTATATTACATTCAAGTTTTGCGCAAAGCAGCCAACAGTAAGGTAGTTAACGTAAGTTCAATCACAAGGGCTGGTCTGAGTGCATCTCCTCACAGTTTCATTCAGTAGTACAACACAATTCACATTGCATTTTTATCATGGGCACAGTGGGAATTTCTATCTGTGAAGTTTAAATGATTTCTTACCCCCTTTGTTTTGTGGAGCTTCAGTTTCTGCTAAATGCAGGATGGGAGAGACATCACTTCTCCTTGCTCAGGGTGGCAATTGATCATACTTCTCGTGGGGTGAGCCTGATGTTCCGCATGTCACGTCTCATGTATAAAACATGTGGAAAAGCGGACAGGCAAAACTGAGACATCTACAAATTCAATGTTTTACACAATATTGTATCATATTTGATGAGTTACTGAATTGTTCGTCCACAGGCTTGATGTGCTGTAGTCTCCACAACCACATCACCCTGGCACAGGATGTCCATGCACAGGATGGTCTGAGGGAGGCACTCCTGTTGGAATGGAAAACAAAGAGACATTTGGTCAATGGTGGGTATTTTTCAATGCTGTATCAACTTTATCTGTACAGAAAATGCATTGTTTATCCTAACACAACCCCACCTTCGACAATGTGACAACTCGTCCCTTAACACCAAACCCTCATGCCTCGTTGTTCTCGTTTCCCAACCAACAGCTACTGCTCTGATGAGTGTGCCTTGGAGGTTAACAGCAAGTCTGCACCAGCACATTACTATAACGCAGACAAGGTGGGATGAATTTCAGGATTTTTACATCTTTTAGTCAAGCATTTGCCCTATCAACATGGATCCCATTTCTCGCTGTCTTTTGTGAGATGCATCTCACGCTCTATGAACCTTTGTGGTTCAGGAATGTTCACAGTAATTCCTGCATGCGTCAAGCTCTGGATCAAGAAGCCTTTGTCTGGGCCTCCTGGGTGTCTCTGGTGGCGCAGCTAGCACTGCGATGCAATGCCTTAGACCACTGCGCCACCAGAGATTCTGGGTTCGAGCCCAGGCTCTGTCGCAGCCGGCCGCGACCGGGAGGTCCATGGGGCGACACACAGTTGGCCAAGCGTCGTCCGGGTTTGGCCGGCAGGGATATCTTCGTCTCATTGCGCACTAGCGACTCCTGTGGCGGAGTGCACGCTGACCAGGTCGCCAGGTGTACGGTGTTTCCTCCGACACATTGGTGCGGCACATAGGTGCGGCAGGCTTCCGGGGTGGATGTGCGTTGTGACAAGAAGCAGTGCGGCTTGGTTGGGTTGGGTTTCGGAGGACATATGGCTCTCGAACTGTAACTACTACCAGTTGGATACCACAAAATTGGGGAGAAAAAAGGGGTTTAAAAAAAGAAGCCTTTGTCTGACAAAAATCATGTCTCCAGACATGAAGACATGAAAATCTTCTCAATTGTGCGTCGCCCCATGGACCTCCCAGTCATTGAAAGCACCATGGCAGTACAGTCAATGACCATCCTGCAGTTTCCGCTGGACCCATGAAAAGACACAAGCACGTCATCACCAAATTTGGTGGCGAGTGAAAATGCCGTCTTCTTCTTCAATGAAGTTTAACGGTGGTTTGCATCCAATAAATGTTACATTATCGCATCCAACTAGGCTGTAGAATAATTCCCTTATACTTTGCTGACAATAAATAAATAAATACAGTTGAAGCCAGAAGATTACATACACCTTAGCCAAATAAACTTACTCAGTCTTTCACAATTCTTGACATTTAAACATCCGAATCGTCTGAATGTGTAACTATAAAACCAACTTTACCTTGGTAATTCGTCACTCGTTCATCCCGCAATGATTGTGTTTTCAGGCACCGGTAGCTTGTGGGTGCTTTTATGCCCTGCAGTCAATTATGAGTGCATGTTTACTTACTAAATATATCATTATTAATATTCACCTACTGCACTGTATGATAGCTAGCAAATTAATTAGCTAATGCCTAGCTGGAACTACTGAAGGAAAATGATAACCAAACAAAAGTGTTTACTTTTTGCATTAGTACCACAATTTATAACTTATTTGCATTCGCTTATACTTACACTTGTATGTTGACTTCTCCATTGATGTTGTTTTTAAGTTTTCCCGGAATTTAAAAAAGTTGTATTTAACCTTGATCTAATTAGGCTAGTCAGTCAAGAACAAATTCTTATTTACAATGACGGCCTACCCTGGCCAAACCCAGACGACGCTGGGCCAATTGTGCGCCGCCCTATGGGACTCCCAATCACGGCTGGATGTGATACAGCCTGGATTTGAACCAGGGACTGTAGTAAACGCCACTTGTACAATCGTCGCGAATTGAATTATGGGGAGTTTCAGGCCCCGGAGTGAACATAATTGTACACTCGCAAAGCCGACAAAAAACGAGGGCTGAGGGGCTTACGTTGCAAACGTCCCTTGCTTGGCTAATCATTTGGACCACCCACCAAAATGGCGACGAGGATTCCCCTAAGGGTAAGTGGGCGAGGGTGTGTCTTTTAAGTGTTTTGACCGTATGTTGACTTTGAAACGCAGCCTTGAAGTTCTTCTTTATCAAGAACTGGCGTGGCGCTCTTCCAACCACCACCCTTCTCCGCCTCTGGAGCTAACGCTCTCTGCCAGTCCTCAGACCCTCCTATCCGCAAGTTTCTACGAGAGCTTTGCTCCGAGTGGAAACGCTTAACCGGATGCTTCAGATTTATACATCCGCTAAAACATCATTGTTCTTTGTTACGTGTATCCTAGCTATTTCGCTTCCGCGAGTCCGTTCGTTGTTTTGATCAGCTGACTGCAGCATTCTCACATGATTCCATCCGTTGTTGGAATTCTCACTGACTGCGACTTGACTGTTTTCTGTGGGGCAAGTATTCGATTTATTCAAAAGAAAGATGAGCTATCTTATTCGTTTACAGCTGAGATCAGACCAACGTTTTCATGTAAAACATTGATGTACGTTTACATGCATAGTAATAATCCTATATTAAACAGTTTACACCGACTATGGAAATGGTCATGTAAAAACCTTACTCTGGTTATCTCAATCGGTGTAAGGTAAAAATTGAAATAAACGTACACCGAAATCCTTCGAATTATTCGGACATGTAAACAGCTTAATCCGCGTTCCAGCGGTATATTTATTCTGCGCATGTGCTATCACGAGCAGCGCAAGACTTCCTCTTATGCGCGAGTGACGTGTGCTCGGAAAAACTGAAAGTATGCATCAGATAAATATTAATGCAACAGTTTCAAGATTTTACTGCGTTACAGTACATATAGGGAAATCAGTCAATTGAAATAAATTCATTAGGCCCTAATCCATGGATTTTACATGATTTGGGAGCCAGGCCCGGCCACTGGGGAGCCAGGCCCAGCCAATCAGAATTTGTTTTCCCCACAAAAGGGCTTTATTACAGACAAATACTCGTTTCATCAGCTGTCTGGGTAGATGGTCGCTGATGATCCCGCAGGTGAAGAAACCGGATGTGGAGGTCCTGTGCTGGTGTGGTTACACATGGTCTGTGGTTTTTAGTCCAGTTGGATGTAATGCCAAATTCTCTAAAACGACTTTGGAGGCAGTTTATGGTAGAGAATTGAACATTCAACAGCTCTGGTTGACATTCCTGCAGTCAGCATTCCAATTGCACACTCCCTCAAAATTTGAGACATCTGTGGCATTGTGTTGTGTGACAAAACTGCACATTTTAGAGTGGCCTTTTATTGTCCACAGCACAAGGTGTACCTGTGTAATGATCCTGCTGTTTAATCAGCTTCTTGATATGCCACACCTGTCAGGATTGTCTTGGCAAAGGAGAAATGCTTACTAACGGATGCCCCAAAAAATAGCACAACATTTGAGATTATTGAACATTTCTGGGATCTTTTCCATCAGCTCGTGAAACATGGGACCAACACTTTACATGTTGCATTTATATTTTTGGTCAGTATAGTTTTACACTTTTATGATATGACTGCCTTTGTGCAGTTGAATTTCTGAATTTTGTCTTTTGTATTATAAATTCTATACATTCGTTCATACTGGATTAAGAGTACATTTTCTTTAACTTTAATTTAGTTGGTTATGCTCCAGCTTTCTCTCCAACTTGTGCCAACATCAGTTCTTTTTTATTAAGTCTTGGTTCCAATAGTTAATATTTTTTTCCTAAGAGATTGTCAGTTGGATATACTCTCAGCAAGGTTGTTGTATATCTTCTCGGTCATATGAACATAATTTTATGACTCAAATAAGATTCCCTTAAGGTTGATCTGAGGTCTAAAAGATTTCAAATACACATTTTGTGATATGTAACTTTTAAGTTGCATGTATTTGAAACTATGCTCTCTGCAAGGTATGTCCAACATTGCTTTTATTCTGTCATGGAAATACATATATTTCCTGTTATCATGTAATTTATGGTGTCTTTGCCTTCCTACACACTGTTGTTATTCATTAATAGACTAACACTGTATTCAAATGGTTTTAGTGTTAGATTCTTATCAGATCTGTTCTAGGGTGAAATAAAATGCAATGACAACATGGGGGTCAAAGTCAAATGTTGCACCTTCAGCATTGTACAATGTTGTTATAGGAAGGTTCTTACATTGGTGTGTCTGTTTATGGTGGTGGGTTGGTGTACTGATTATCCCAGATGTGATATGTAACCTGAAGAATAAAGACGGAACAGTTGGCTATTCAAGGTTTTACAGGTTGGTACTGTAATAGTGTACTGTAATAGTGTAACTCTTCAAAGGCTTTCTTTGATAACTTGTCTGTACTGTTCTTTGGCTGTTATTTATAGAGAGAGTCTTTCTGAAGTGACTACACTTCAGGAGAGGTGACATAGCGTATTGTGGAAGATGCCTACCAATAAGTCTGTGTCGAAGGCGCCGATCACCCAGTTCGTCAACTGCAGGATACTAAGAGATCACAAGCTGCAGAGGTACATCACAAATGAACACACAAGCACGTGGATATGAACATACACACACATGTAAAATAAATACCATTACATGTAAAACAAGCGTTGTTACGATGTGTGTTACTGTGTGTGTGACAGGGTTTGTTTGATAATGTGTGTATTGTTCCTGTCTTTCCTCCAGAGAGGATCTGTGGGTGCGGGAAGGGCGGATCCTAGACCCAGAGAAGTTGTTCTTTGATGAGGAAGGCTACGCAGATCAACGTGTTGACTGTGAAGGCCTCATCATCGCTCCTGGGTTCATTGACGTTCAGATCAATGGTTAGTCTTTTTTTTGGGGGGGGGGGGGGATAATTCACTCCAGGGACTGTCCCTAATTCAATTGCAGGTATGGACTTCTTAAATCTTTATTTGCTAAAACTAACACAGCCTGTGAGCTGTTTCTCTCACCAGAACAAGGAAGCCATTGGATACAGGATTTTCCAAACTCAATCAATGATCCATTGTTTTACACCCACAGGAGGATATGGCATCGACTTCTCGCAAGCAACCAGTAATGTCAGAGGAGGTGTGGCCCTAGTAGCCAAGAAAATCTTGGAGCATGGTGTCACCTCTTTTTTACCCACCCTAGTCACCTCCCCTCCAAACATCTACCACAAGGTAGGCACCACCTCAACACCTGTCCTCTCAACAACATGTCCCGTTTCTCACCATTGTCTCACATACACTTTATGACCAAAAGTATGTGGACACATGCTCGTCGAACATCTCATTCCAAAATCATGGGCGTATGGAGTTGGTCCCCCCTTTGCTGATATAACAGCCTCCACTATTCTGGGAAGGCTTTCCACTAGATGTTGGAACATTGCTGCAGGGACTTGCTTCCATTCAGTCACAAGAGCATTAGTGAGGCGGGGCAGTGATGTTGGGCGATTAGGCCTGGCTCGCAGTTGGCATTCCAATTCATCCCAAAGGTGTTCGATGGGGTTGAGGTCAGGGCTCTGTGCAGGCCAGTCAAGTTCTTCCACACCGATCTCAACAAACCATTTCTGTATGGACCTTGCGTTATGCACAGGGGCATTGTCATGCTGAAACAGGAAAGAGTTGACCAGGGCAGCTCTAGCAGGGTAGAAATTTGACGAACTGACTTGTTGGAAAGGTAGCATCCTATGATGGTGCCATGTTGAAAGTCACTGAGCTCTTTAGTTGAAAGTCACTGAGCTCTTTAGTTGAAAGTCACTGAGCTCTTTAGTTGAAAGTCACTGAGCTCTTTAGTTGAAAGTCACTGAGCTCTTTAGTTGAAAGTCACTGAGCTCTTTAGTAGAAAGTCACTGAGCTCTTTAGTAGAAAGTCACTGAGCTCTTTAGTAGAAAGTCACTGAGCTCTTTAGTAGAAAGTCACTGAGCTCTTTAGTAGAAAGTCACTGAGCTCTTTAGTAAGGTCATTCTACTGCTAATGTTTGTCTATAGAGATTGCATGGCTGTGTGCTTGATTTTATACGCCTGTCAGCAACCGATGTGGCTGAAGTAGCCTAATCCACTAATATGAAGGGGTGTCCACATACTTTTGTAAATATAGTGTATGTCATTAGTGACTCCCATTCAAATGTGTTTCAAATAGTGTTGGTTTTCTTTCAAATACTTGAGCTGTGGTGGATTGATCTTGTCTGGCGCAATGTGAATTGTTAGATACTACTGCACTGTTGGAGCTAGGAACACAAGCATTTCGCTACACCCACAATAACATCTGCTTAATATGTGTATGTGACCAATAAAATGTGATTTGATTTGGATCCAAATAGTTTCAAATATGCAAACCACACCCACCTGGCCTGGCACTCCAGGCAGGCTCGATCAAATTCTTATGTATTGCTTATGAATGCAATATTTATGCTGTTATGAAATCCTTTCAAGTACAATACCTGTTTTCTAGGTCTTGTCTGAGGTTAAAGTTCACAGTGGAGGAGTGGAGGGAGCTGGAGTTCTGGGTAAGGATGCAGTCAGGAAGGATGTAGACACATCTTCATATGTCTGATTGGTCCTTATATCTGGACATGATATCCAATACTGTATTCCATATAACTGTATGGTGATAGAGGAAATGTTATAAAACAGTGTGATATGCTGAAATGTGTTGTCTCTTTTACTCCATTACACATTCTGTGAATATTTCATATTTCTGCCCTTTTTTGTCCATTTCGCCGTCTCTACCCCCACCTCCTCGCTCTCTCTCAAGGCTGTCATCTAGAAGGTCCATTCATCAGTTTAGAGAAGAAGGGAGCCCACCCGGAGCAGTACCTGCGCTCCTTCCAGTCGGGCGGCATGTTGGACCTGATTGAGACCTACGGGACCCTGGATAACGTTGCCATGGTGACGTTGGCCCCCGAGCTACCCAACAGTGAGAAGGTGGTTAGAGAGCTGGCTCAGAGGGGAATCACTGTTTCTCTAGGTAGGTGAATTAAACTGGGAATAGGATACCCTTTATGTAGGCCTATGACGTCAGCTTATGCATGATTTAAATGTGAAGCATCTATGTAGGCCTTATGCATGTTTTATGAATCATCACTGTGCATCACTGTGTCTCTAGGTAGGTGTAGTATTCTGGGAATGGGAATCAAATCTAATTTATATGTATGACTTAGATACTCCTCTTTGTGTGCATGCTGGGAATGACATAGTCTTTATACTGTATGTATTACATCTGCTCCTAAATGTTTTATTAAGCATCTATATAGGCCTTATAAAGGGTTTATGAAGACTTATTTTAAACAACAGAAAACCAGGCTGTTGATTCAATCCAATAGACATCTCCTGTCTGTAAGCAGGAGGTTGCCACACTGTGTAGGATGATGTGATACCACTAAGTGTACCTGTCGACCGATTCCACGTGTAGGACACTCTGTAGCCAACCTATCCCAAGCTGAGGAGGCTGTGCAGAACGGAGCTTCATTCATCACACATCTCTTCAATGCTATGCTGCCTGTGAGTAATATAACACAGCATCATATTGTATTATGTTTTCCATTTAGCACAGTGAAGTCGGAAGTTTACATGCACCTTAGCCAAATACATTTAAACTCAGTATAATTTTTTTTACAATCCCTGACATTTAATCCTAGTAAAAATTCCCTGTCTTAGGTCAGTTAGGATCACCACTTCATTTTAAGAATGTGAAATGTCAGAATAATAGTAGAGTGAATGATTCATTTCACGCTTTTTCAGTTCTGCCCACAAATTGTCTATAGGTTTGAGGTCATGGCTTTTTGATGGCCACTCCAATACTTTGACTTTGTTGTCCTTAAGCTATTTTGCCACAACTTTGGAAGTATGCTTGGGGTCATGTGTCCATTTGGAAGACTCATTTGCGACCAAGCTTTAACTTCCTGACTGATGTCTTGAGATGTTGTTTCAAGATTTTCCATTTTCCATCCTCATGACGCCATCTATTTTGTGAAGTGCACCAGTCTCTCCTGCAGCAAAGCACCCCCACAACATGATGCCACCCCGTGCTTCACGGTTGGGATGGTGTTCTTTGGTTTGCAAGCCTCCCCTTTTCCTCCATCCTCCAGATGGTCATTATGGCCAAACAGTTCTATTTTTGTTTCATTAGACCAGAGAACATTTCTGCAAAACGTACGATCTTTGTCTCCATGTGCAGTTGCAAACCGTAGTCTGGCATTTTTATGGAGGTTTTGGAGCAGTGGCTTCTTCCTTGCTGAGTGGCCTTTCAGGTTATGTTGATATGGGACTCATTTTTACTGTGGATATAGATACTTTTGTACCTGTTTCCTCCAGCATCTTCACAAGGTCCTTCGCTGTTGTTCTGGGATTGATTTGCACTTTTCGCACCAAAGTACGTTCATCACTTGGAGATAGAACGTGTCTCCTTCCTGAACGGTATGACGGCTGCGTGGTCCCATGGTGTTTATACTTCATACTATTGTTTGTACAGATGAACGTGGTGTTCTGGTGTTTGGAAATTGCTCCCAAGGATGAACCAGACTTGTGGAGGTCTACAATTGTTTTTCTGAGGTCTTGGCTTTTCTTTTGCTTTTCCCATGATGTCAAGCAACGAGGCACTGAGTTTGAAGGTAGGCCTTGAAATACATCCTCAGGTACACCTCCAATATGCTTAACTAACATCATTTGAGTCAATCAGAAGCTTCTAAAGCCATGACATAATTTTCGGAAATTTTCCAAGCTGTTTAAAGGCACAGTCAACTTAGTGTATGTAAACTTCCGACCCACTGGAGTTGTGATACAGTGGAATAATCTGTCTGTAAACAATTGTTGGAAAAATTACTTATGTCATGCACAAAGTAGGTGTCCAAAACGACTTGCCAAAACTATAGTTTGCTAACAAGAAATTTGTGGAGTGGTTGAAAAACGAGTTTTAATGACTCCAACCTAAGTCTATGTAAACTTTCGACTTCAACTGTACATTTTTAGTATGTACTGTATGTTAGTTTTCATATGTGAGTGTAGTACAATCCTCTGTTTCTCCCTCCAGTAACATCGCTGTCTGACGTTTTACTGGACAACCCTTATAGGAGAATCTTGCTTTTTTACCACCAAAGACACATTTCACTTTCAACTTTATCTGCAACGTTATAATCAATTTTTTTGCAACTTGAATGATACATCTCCGTCCATTCTAGCAGCAGGCTACACGGAGTATGGAACAGCTGGATAAGGGAAACGGCTGGAGACAAAATGTACAAAATGTACAGTTATATTACAAAATGTAATATAACGTTGCTTATAAAATTTGGAATGACACAATTTCATGTGTACAACATCTGAAGACCTGCATCACTACACTGATAGTGTTTCTGTTTCTCAAACCATACAGTAATAATAGGAGAGAAGTGTAAATGTGGTTAATGAGTAACCTGTCCACCTCTGGGTGTGGTCAGCCAAATCACCGACATACGGTCTACACTATACTGTTGGACACATGCTTGAGATGCCTTGCCAAGTCTATTCAACTACAGTTTCACAATGCTACTGTAATAATGTAATGAAAGATGATGGTTGTTTCTCTCTGTTGCCATGGTGACCGCGATGGGTTAGTTTCACCATCGAGACCCGGGCATTGTGGGTCTCCTCACAAGCGACCAGGTTCCCCAGGACCGGACAGTCTTCTACGGAATGATTGCTGATGGCATCCACACCAACTCTGCCGCCCTGCGTATCGCCCACAGAGCACACCCTACAGGTCTGTGTAAGAACTACACGCACAGCTTCTGTGTGTGTGTGTGTGTGTGTGTGTGTGTGTGTGTGTGTGTGTGTGTGTGTGTGCTCTGATGTGTCTCTCTGTGTGTGTGGGGTTGTGTTGGAGTGTTTATTGGAGTCTTCTGTTGTAATGCTGTGAGTTTCAGTCTTGAAACCAGAAGTTGTTCAAGCAATGTCAGGTATAATATGCATACTAATTGCAAGAAATCTATGGCAATGCTTGTGTTGGCTTAATATGTTTGTCCTACAGGTCTAGTGTTGGTGACTGATGCCATCACAGCGATGGGTCTACCTCCGGGCCGCCACACCTTGGGTCAGCAAGTCATTGAGATCCAGGGGCTCCATGCTTATGTAGCAGGTCAGAATCTCTTTTGTAAGGTGTAAACAACTTTTTCCCGAAGCTGTCTCTAAAACGGTCTTTTATCATAGGCACCAAGACGCTCAGTGGCAGTATAGCCACAATGGACATGTGTGTCAGGCACTTCAAACAGGCTTCAGGTGAGTGTGTGTGTGTTAGTAAAAGGGCTTCTTACAAAAGTTATTCAGTCCTTCTAAATATGTGGTTACTTACTACATGTGTGCATGCGTGCAGGGCCGGACTACCACATTTGGGTCCCTAGGTCATCGACCTCCAGGGGGCCCCCCACCCCCTTTTAGGAAAATGGCTAACTTATTGCATTTTAACACAACATTTTTTTGTTGCACTTTTATAATGCTCTTGTAGCAGTTTTAAAGCTAATGTCCTGCTGTTCTAAACATTTTACCTTGATGCTGAGAGAATTTTGCCATGTATGCAGGGCCCCCGACCTCCAGGGCCCCTGACCTCCAGGGGGCCCCCAAAGATAAAAATGAATAACATTTGGTTGGGGGCTCCCTGAAGGTTGGGGGCCCCGGAGCACGTGCCCTGCATTCCCATTCGGTAATCCGGCCCTGTTTGTGTTGACAGGCTGCAGTGTGGAGCAAGCCCTGGAGGCAGCGTCACTCCACCCGGCACAGCTCCTGGGCATCACCCGTTGTAAAGGCACCCTGGACTATGGGGCAGACGCAGGTGATATACACACACACACACACCTAAAGCGGCAGGGTAGCCTAGTGGTTAGAGCGTTGGACTTGTAAGCGGAAGGTTTCAAGTTCAAACCCCCAAGCTGACAAGGTACAAATCTGTCGTTCTGCCCCTGAACAGGCAGTTAACCCACTGTTCCTAGGCTGTCATTGAAAATAAGAATTTGTTCTTAACTGACTTGCCTAGTTAAATAAAAAATAATTAAAAAAAAAAAAGTAAGCGACTGTAAAGGCCCCCTGGACTAGGGGCAGATGCAGGTGAGAAAGTAAACAGCAAGAGGGCGGTCTTGCTCTGTCTACTCCAGGGTTGTCAAACTCAATTCTTGGAGGGCTGAATGTCTACAGGTTTTCTCCCCTCCCCCCCTGATTAAGGTCATTGATTAGTCTCCTCAACTGGTTGTTAGGTCAGGGGTTTTCAAACCTCTTTTTTTCTCCATAAATGTGAGAAAAAATGTCTGGTGGTCCCGAAGAGATTTTTGAAAACAACTGGTCTAGGTCTTGTGTGTGGTGTAGGAAGAAGCACTAAATAGTAAAACATGTCCCCCTCTCTCCCCCGTTAGATCTCGTTCTGCTGGATGATGCTATCAATGTCAGAGCCACCTACATCGCAGGCCAGGAAGTGTGGAGGAAATGACATCATAATAATCAGTCCCCCACCGCTGCTCCACCCACCCACGTGGACCAAATGGGTATCTCCCAAATGGCATCCTATTCCCTTAATAGTGCACTACTTTTGACCAGAACAGAGCATCATAAAGGGAATAGGGTGCCATTTGGGACATAATCAATGCCTGGCTGCATTGTGCTGGACACTCATCTCAGACCCTAGATGGCACCACTCTATAAGAAGAATTTTGGATGTAGCACAAAGAAGTGCACTATGTAGGGAATAGGGTGCTATTTGAGCTGCATCCTGGTAAAATGGAGCCACTTGTAAAATGCTACAGTATAGAATTCAATAGTTTTGTGCTATATTTTTATTGACATTTTGCATTAAGACACTTAACACAACATATACTGCATTGAAATTATTTTAATAATCTGTTTGATACATGGGAACATAGCACTGGGGTAACGCAGTTTCTCTGGACCCCAGCAAGGTTAGATCCCTCCCTAAAATAAAACAAAATCTTAAGTGTCAGCCAGAAAGCCACTCATAAAGCCACTCATAAAGTATAGACTACCGATCGTTCATGGTTCATGGTCCATGGTGCTGAAATTGTGACATATCTATGCAGCTGCATGCATATCGAATCGATGATAGGATTTCTGTGGTGCCAGGGCATGTAAAGCTTTGCTTTAGGTAATGGATCAATGTTTATTGTTAGGCCTATTTGTTCATCATTTTCTCATGTTAAGCCTAACATTTCACAAAGCTATACACGGTGTTGCAATGCTGACATTTTTTTGCTGCAGACTGATGGCAATAATGTAATTACTTGTTAAGTAATTCAAGTTATAAATTCAGATTGCAGAGTGTAAAATGTATTTGCGATGCAACAGCATACTAATCAGCTACCAATTGATTTAGTAAAATATATTGTACAACTGTCCAGTATAGGCTACCGGAACCTGCATGACATGAGCTGTTCTCGATCTCTCCCAGCTTGGATAGAAAGTTGTTGTGCATAAAACTAGTCTATTAAAGGGATAATCCACCCCAATAAATAAAATCATAAAACTCCTGTCAATTTGGTGAAAGCCTATGTTCTATTAGTGGGTAAAATTCTAATGTTCCATGATTTAACGTCTGTGATCGGCCTGTGAAAATCAGGAAATTGTGTAGGAACGTGACATAGCTATATAATTAGATGCCTTTTTGGCTGTGAGCTCACAATTGCTTGTTAGACACTGGGATTGTTTATGCTTTATTCAAGTCTGACCATCGCTCAAGTACAAACACAGGACCCACGTTCCCAAACCCTAAACAAGGTACAACGTTTAAGCATGATTTTACTTCCTTTATAGAATTAATTAAATATATGCTGTATCTAATATAATACTATAATAGACTCTTATCACACAACTGTAACTGTTTTCTTTTCACCAATTGGTTGGTGAAAATCCCTGATCCCTGATGTTGCTACTCTGTTCCACTATGCTCTGGGCCTAAGAGTGACTGAAAGTGATGCAATAGTCCACTCGAAAACTTGTCTCACATTTTGATTCTCTAGATCAGGTATTCACAAACTAGAGTACGCACAATGCCGTCGGGGGGCACGCCAAATAAAAATGAGTTTCTTCATATTTTCAAACAGTACATTTATATTTTCCAACAGGGGTATACTTTTGAGCGAGTTTTTTTTCTTCTCGCCTGAGTAGCCTCGTTTCACTGCCAAAAATAAATTAAACCATCTAGTGTTCAGCAGAATAACAACACAATATCGATTTACAGGTAGCCTAGTCAAATAATTAACATCCAATCACATTAACTGTTACTCTCTCACGGGAAACCTTCACTCTTGCACAGACTTAGAAATGATACATGACAATTTGAAAAATAAGCCACGGAAGTTTTTTGAGCGAGAATAAAGACGACTTTCAAGTAGTAAGGCATGTGTAAAAGCAAAAGATACCATTAATAAGAAGGGGCTAGAAGCATGCTATATGGTGAGCTACCGAGTCGCTAGGACAGGCAGGCCCCATACTATTGTGGAGGACTTAATTCTTCCTGCTGCCGTGGATATGGCTGGGGAAAAAGGCCCAAAAAACTATACAGACAATGTCTTCATCAAACAACACTGTTTCACAACGCATCATTGACATGGCAGGAGATGTTTTGAAACAATTACTGCTTTGCATTCAAGCCAGTGAATTATATGCATTACAGCTGGATGAGTCAATAGACGTGTCGGGCCTGGCACAGCTCCTGGTATCTGTCTGTTATGTTTATGGGGGTCAGTTAAGGAAGACATCCTCTTCTGAAAACCAGGACAACATAAGAGGATTTTTTTTTTATAGTGCTGGACAGCTTTGTGACATCCAATGGAATTTGCATAGTCAAAATGTGTTGGTATCTGTACGGATGGCGCAAAAGCCATGACAGGGTGACATAGTGGAGTGGTAACGTGTATGCAAGCAGTTGCTCCCGACGCCACTTGGGTACACTGCAGCATCCATCGAGAGGCTCTTGCTGCCAAGGGAATGCCTGACAGCTTGAAAGATGTTTTGGACACTACAGTGAAAATGGTTAACTTTGTTAAAGCAAATCCCCTGAGCTCTTGTGTATTTTCTGCATTATGCAATGATTTCGGTAGTGACCATGTAATGCTTTTACAACATACAGAAGTGCGCTGGTTATCAAGGGGCAAAGTATTGACACGTTTTTTTTTAAATTGAAAGAAGAGCTTAAAGTTTTTTTACTGACCATAATTTTCACTTGTCTGACCACTTGCATGATGACGTTTCTCACACGACTGGCCTTTCTGGGTGATGTTTTTTCTCGCCTGAATGATCTGAATCTAGGATTACATACAGGGACTCTCCACAACTATATTCAATGTGCGGGACAAAATGGAGGCTATGATTAAGAAGTTGGAGCTCTTTTCTGTCTGCATTAACAAGGACAACACACAGGTCTTTCCATCATCGTATGATTTGTTTGTGTGCAAATGAACTCAAGCTTACGTACCATGTCAAATGTGATATAGGGAAGCACCTGCATGAGCTGGGTGCGCAATTATGCAGGCTGTGGCTCGAGTGGTTAATGCCCTTGATTATATTTTTGGCCTTCCTGTGACATCGGGTGCTATAGGTGTCCCCAGTGGTGCGTTGGGAAGACCGCACCACCGTCTGGAGAGCCCTGCAGTTGCAGGCGGTGCAGTTGCCGTACCAGGCGGTGATACAGCCCGACAGGATGCTCTCAATTGTGCATCTGTAAAAGTTTGAGAGGGTTATAAGGGGCCAAGCCAAATTTCTTCAGCCTCCTGAGGTTGAAGAGGTGCAGTTGTGCCTTCATCACCACACTGGAGCCATTTTGTATTCTACATGAGTCAAATGTAATGGAGTCTGTTGCCCATGTTGTGAATGGTTGCTGTTTATACAAGGATTTCAATTTATGCAATCTTTTGAGCATGGATTAAATTAATTATTATTTTTGCATTTCAGCCTCTGGGTTATTCCTTTTCATGGTTTTGAGTGTGAGTACCTCTTTAATTCTACAGTCTCACCAACAGCACACATCCATAAACATTATTGTGTAAGTGGAAGCTGGTCTGATGTTGATGATGTGTTTTCCTGTGTGCCAAATACACTAGATGTTGTTTGTAATTGTATTTATTAAGGAGCCCCATTAGCTGCTGCCTAGGCAGCTACTCTTCCTGGGGTACAGAAACATTAAGCCAGTTATATAAAATATTACATGACATTACATTTCATGACACTTTTCACAACACACTAGGTGTGTGCCCTCAGGCCACAACTCTACTACCACATATATACAGTGGGGCAAAAAAGTATTTAGTCAGCCACTAATTGTGCATGTTCTCCCACTTAAAAATATGAGAGAGGCCTGTAATTTTCATCATATGTACACTTCAACTATGACAGACAAAATCAGGGGGAAAAATCCAGAAAATCACATTGTAGGATTTTTTATGAATTTATTTGCAAATGATGGTGGAAAACTTTTGCTATTGACCAAATACTTATTTATCTCAATACTTTGTTATATACCCTTTGTTGGCAATGACAGAGGTCAAACGTTTTCTGTAAGTCTTCACAAGGTTTTCACACACTGTTGCTGGTATTTTGTCCCATTCCTCCATGCATATCTCCTCTAGAGCAGTGGTGTTTCGGGGCTGTTGCTGGGCAACACGGACTTTCAACTCCCTACAAAGATTTTCTATGGGGTTGAGATCTGGAGGCCACTCCAGGACCTTGAAATGCTTCTTACAAAGCCACTCCTTCTTTGCCCGGGCGGTGTGTTTGGGATCATTGTCATGCTGAAAGACCCAGCCACGTTTCATCTTCAGTGCCCTTGCTGATGGAAGGAGGTTTTCATTCAAAATCTCACGATACATGGCCCCATTCATTCTTTCCTTTACACGGATCAGTTGTCCTGGTCCCTTTGCAGAAAAACAGCCCCAAAGCATGATGTTTCCACTCACATGCTTCACAGTAGGTATGGTGTTCTTTGGATGCAACTCAGCATTCTTTGTCCTCCAAACACGACGAGTTGAGATTTTACCAAAAAGTTATATTTTGGTTTCATCTGACCATATGACATTCTCCCAATCTTCTTCTGGATCATCCAAATGCTCTCTAGCAAACATCAGACGGGCCTGGACATGTACTGGCTTAAGCAGGGGGACACATCTGGCACTGCAGGATTTGAGTCCCTGGCGGTGTAGTGTGTTACTGATGGTAGGCTTTGTTACTTTGGTCCAGGCTCTCTGCAGGTCATTCACTAGGTCCTCCCATGTGGTTCTGGGATTTTTACTCACCGTTCTTGTGATCATTTTGACCCCACGGGGTGAGATCTTGCGTGGAGCCCCAGATCGAGGGAGATTATCAGTGGTCTTGTATGTCTTCCATTTCCTAATAATTACTCCCACAGTTGATTTCTTCAAACCAAGCTGCTTACCTATTGCAGATTCAGTCTTCCCAGCCTGGTGCAGGTCTACAATTTTGTTTCTGGTGTCCTTTGACAGCTCTTTGGTCTTGGCCATAGTGGAGTTTGGAGTGTGACTGTTTGAGGTTGTTGGACAGGTGTCTTTTATACTGATAACTAGTTCAAACAGGTGCCATTAATACAGGTAATGAGTGGAGGACAGGTGAGCTTCTTAAAGAAGAAGTTACATGTCTGTGAGAGCCAGAAATCTTGCTTGTTTGTAGGTGACCAAATACTTATTTTCCACCATAATTTGCAAATAAATTCATTAAAAATCCAACAATGTTATTTTCTGGATGTTTTTTTTCTCATTTTGTCTGTCATAGTTGAAGTGTACCTATGATGAAAATTACAGGCCTCTCATCTTTTTAAGTGGGAGAACTTGCACAATTGGTGGCTGAATAAATACTTTTTTGCCCCACTGTATGATACAAAATCCATGTGTACGTGTGTGTATCTGTTGTGGAGAAGGTGCTCATTTTGGAAGTGGGCTCTCAGGAATTTCACTTGTGTTAATGCTTCTGGCCATGCCTCACCCACACATGCCACACCCACATCTAGATGAATGAGGAAATAGGTTGTGCCTCATAAAGACAAAACAATATATATTGTTATACAGTTGAAGTCATAAGTTTACATACACCTTAGCCAAATACATTTAAACTCAGTTTTTCACAATCCCTGACATTTAATCCAAGTAAAAATTCCCTGTTTTAGGTCAGTTAGGATCATCAACACTTTATTTTAAGAATGTGAAATGTCAGAGTAATAGTAGAGCGAATGATTTATTTCAGCTTTTATTTCTTTCATCACATTCCCAGTGGGTCAGCAGTTTACATACACTCAATTAGTATTTGGTAGTGTTGCCTTTAAATTGTTTAACTTGGGTCAAACATTTCAGGTAGCCTTCCACAAGCTCCCCACAATAAGTTGGGTGAATTTTGGCCCATTCCTCCTGACAGAGCTGGTGTAACTGAGTCCGGTTTGTAGGCCTCCTTGCTCGCACATGCTTTTTCAGTTCTGCCCATTTTCTATAGGATTGAGGTCAGGGGCTTTGTGATGACCACTCCAATACCTTTGACTTTGTTGTCCTTAAGCCATTTTGCCTCAACTTTGGAAGTATGCTTGGGGTCATTGTCCATTTGAAAGACCCATTTGTGACCAAGCCTTAACTTCCTGACTGATGTTTTGAGATGTTGCTTCAAGATTTTTCCATCCTCATGTAGCCATCTATTTTGTGAAGTGCACCTGTCCCTCCTGCAGCAAAGCACCCCCACAACATGATGCTGCCACCCCGTTCTTCACGGTTGGGATGGTGTTCTTCGGCTTGCAAGCATCCCCCCTTTTCCTCCAAACATAACAATGGTCATTATGGCCAAAAAGTTCTATTTTTGTTTCATCAGACCAGAGGACATTTCTCCAAAAAGTACGATCTTTGTCCCCATATGCAGTTGAAAACCAAGGAAATACCAAGGATGAACCAGACATTTTTTTCTGAGGTCATGGCTGATTTATTTTGATATTCCCATGATGTCAAGCAGAGGCACTGAGTTTGAAGGTAGGCCATGAAATACATCCACAGGTACACCTCCAATTGACTCAAATTATGTAAATTAGCCTGTCAGAAACTTCTAATGCCATGACATAATTTTCTGGAATTTTCCAAGCTGTTTAAAGGCACAGTCAACATAGTGTATGTAAACTTCTGACCCACTGGAATTGTGATACAGTGAAATAATCTGTCTGTAAACAATTGTTGGAAAAATGACTTGTGTCATGCACAAAGTAGATGTCCTAACTGACTTGCCAAAACTATAGTTTGTTAACAAGACATTTGTGGAGTGGTTGAAAAACGAGTTTTTAATAACTCCAACCTAAGTGTGTCTAAACTTCAACTGTATATCCATATATGTTAAAATGTATATACTCTGGCTATCTACAGCTCCAAACAGGTGATGGTGGAACAGGTCACGGGTTCAGCCAACAACACATCAGATGCCATTATTCTACTGACCGAGACCATGGTGGAGCGACACGAGGTGAGACCTGTTACAGAAATCAGGTTCTTTTTCAGTCCAGGTTATACCTCGACACCTTTGAATGTTGATGCCATTAAGATGCACACACATATTAACGTTCCTGTTTAAGGTCGTTGTACATGAGCAAAAACACACATAAGATGTGATCATTTCATACAAAATACTTTATAAAAATCGGGAAGGCATGACGTGTTATTACCTCACCCACGGGTGGGCGGAGCTCGTGGTGGTGGAGAATCGCCACCCCAGGTACCACCTCCACGTCTCATAACTGTAGTGACAGCTTCATCGTGGTGTTGACCCGCGGGTGCCTCGACTATCGACAGCATCCCTCCGCTTTATAGGTACAGTACACATCAACAACCTCTAACCCTCAAGCTTATTTTTACCTACCACCTCAATCGGATGTCTGCTCCCGTCTGCACAGGATTCAACCCCACCTCAGTTTTTGTAGTCCGTGCGGACAGGTGCGAATGTGAGCGGATGTTCAATATTGAATAATTTCGTTTGAGTGAACCTAGCAGATCTATCTAGCTCCTTAAGTGTGATAAAGAAGCTTTATAAAGAACATTTATTATTATTTATATTTATGTTCTACCTCTCTTTCTCTCTCAGACAGGTGTTGATGGTTCTGTCTCAGTTGGAGGGCAACGCTGGTTTCTCCATCACACAGACTGGCTCACAGGAAGGCAGTCCACGCCTTGCTGGGCGTGGACACCACACAGCAGGCCTCCATTGGCCTCGTCCACTTTGACCAAGGACTCTACCTCCTACACCAGGGCTGTTAAATTATTTTCATGGATGGCCAAAACACTTCTAGTGTGTTTCCTTTCCTTCTAAGTGTTTCGGTCCTCCATGTCCGGAATTGAATAGCCCTGCCATACACCATCATCACAGTTGTGCACCGGGGCCTCCCACTCCTCTTTCTATTCTGGTTAGAGCCAGTGTGTGCTGTTCTATGAAGGGAGTAGTACACAGCGTTGTATGAGATTTCTTGTATGGAATAGCCTTAATTTCTCAGAACAAGAATAGACTGATGAGTTTCAGCAGAAACTGCATGGTTTCTGGCCATTTTGCGCCTGTAATCAAACCCACAAATGCTGATGCTCCAGATACTCAACTAGTCTAAAGAAGGCCAGTTTTATTGCTTCTTTCATCAGGATGACAGTTTTCAGCTGTGCTAACATAATTTCAAAAAGGTTTTCTAATGATCAATTAGCCTTTTAAAATGATAAACTTGGATTATCTAACACAACATGACATTGGAACACAGGAGTGATGGTTGCTGGTAATGGGCCTCTGTATGCCTATGTAGATAGTCCTTAATAAAATCTGCCATTTCTAGCTACAATAGTAATTTACAACATTAACAATGTCTACACTGTATTTCTGATCAATTTGATGTTATTTTAATGGACAAAAAATGTGCCTTTCTTTCAAAAACAAGGATATTTCTAACTTTTGAACGGTAGTGTAGGACGACCCCCCAAAACAAAGTGAAATCGACACAATCTTAACGTCATCATCATTATAATAATCTGTGATCATGGTAGTGATTCCAAGAGACAAACACATGTGTTGGTTTAGGAAAAATCAAGTTTGGCATTACAGGAGTGCTAAGCATAAAAACATCACAGTGGTTAAAAAAGATTCTATCCACAGGAGGGTGTTGAACGTTCAGGTTGGATACAACAGTGATCTTAGACAGGATATGTGTATATCCTTTCTGTACAAATGCATGTATCCTACCTTAAAGAAATTTGAGAGGCACAAATATTTGCATTTGTGTTGCTCATAACAGTCACATACTCAAATGTATTCTTTATATTTTCTTATGATTTGTATGATTTTAATGGAGTGACAATTTTACTTCTGAATTGATATATGATGATGGTTAGATTCGTTTCCTACTCTTTGGCAGAATGACATGGAAGGAATAGGGTTGCAAATGTTCCTGAAATGTTCAGGTTTTACATGTAAAATGTAATAAAGTTGTCACAGGCAGTTGACATTCTGACTGTATATGAGATCAGGAAAAAGGACACACAGCCCCAAGTATGAGCAAGGCTAAAGACAGCTCAATACAGGTGGTGATGATCAAATGTCTGGCATATTGAAAAATCTCAGTTAATCCTGTATCATAATCATCCACCAGGTGGCGCTGCAAAATGCTCACACCTTGCAAATCTATGGATTAGCCAAGTATTCTATACCATATCATGACATTTTAAAAAGAGGGCTAAAGGCATGTTTCTTAATTGAATTAAGATATTTTAGGAGATTAAAATAAGTACTTAATAACATGCACATGTATCTTGTCCCAGTATGCACAGCTGAATGTATCCCTTCATTCTATGTATGTTTGGTAGTTTACTAAAACATTCCCTATTTTATGTCTCAAACCCGAACAAAACCTGTAGCAGAGTTTGCTCAAGTGTAAGGGTGCTTTAGTTAAACAGGGGCTCCATTGGTGAGATTGAGCGAGAGAGAGAGGCATATTGGTGAGAGACCCTAAACTGGTTTGGGAAAATGTGTAAAAAAATTATAGCATAATTGTTTGGGTTTTTGGATGTGTCCTGCCCTGCCGCCTACAGCCTCCCCATCTTTCCAAAATAGCGCTAGAGAACTTTTAAACTACACAACAATCCAAACGCACAGGTCGGGCCCCAGGGTACGTGCCCTGCGTGCCCGTTTGGTAAGCCGGCCCTGGTAGGCCGGCGATCATAGCAGAATGGGAGTGGGCAGAAAAAATACTGACTCTGTTATCAAGAAGTCACACCGTCAAAATCTTGGCGAATTATTGGAGACGAACACTGAACACCAAAGGAAGACATTTGGACACGTAGAGCAAAATCTGTCAAATTGAGTGTAACTTGGCAGTATGTCTTTACGGATAGTTCTTTGTAGATTTGATCAACTATTTCAAGTCAAAACATATTGAAATCAATAGAAAATAAACACCGGTTGCGAAAAGGAATTCGATTTTTCTGGATTAAATATCAATACAGGTTTGTAGTCTAAATTACCTGGATTCTTCTGTCTGCTTTTGACGAGAAAGAGGAGCGGGGCGTATTCACATCATCATCCCTGTCGGCAGGTAATACACGGGCGTAGTAGAATGATAACCTTTACAACTCAGTTTCCAGTCATTTATCTATCATTCCTAATAATATTACTCATGAATGAGTAGGCCCTCAAATAATAACTAGGCTATAGGCTACTCCTCATTAGAATTAGGAACACAATTAAATACTTGTTAAGGAAATAATATTATTCAAATGGCATACTAGTGTTCTATGGAAATGTAGTATTAATAGTATTCAGTTGATCAAATGGCTCATTATTGATGAATCAATACCATTCAAATAGGTTGTTTATCATGTTTCTGTAGTTGAACTGCCTCAAAAAGAGGCAGTTCAACGGGACAAATGTATTTAGCAGATGCTTTGGCCTGGCTGTCAGTCACCCATCCTTTATGTTAGACACACAAGTATTTCTCTGTATCAGTGTGTTTGTCTTCCTTACCTGCTACATAGTTACTTTGGCAATGCATTGGTTCTTTTTAAATATAGGCTAGCTAGCCCCCTACTTGCCCAGATATTCCATCTTGGATGTACAGTACACTCTTCCCACTGGGCACAGATGTCAATTCAACCTCTATTACACGTTGGTTCAATGTAATTTCATTGAAATGACATGGAAACAACGTTGATTCATTCAATCAGTGTGCCCAGCAGGTTGCTTTCTGTTTAAGGGTCTATTCTCACAAAGATTAGACCTGTAGACACACAGTCCTTGATAAGCTGAGCAGTGATCACTTTCAGTTGTGTGGGATTTCTTGGTCAGTGGTGACTCTGATCAGTGGTAGAATTATCCAGGAAACAGGTGTGTGTGGCACCTTCCATTACCTGGCTGGCGCCATGCGGGGGATGTAATCACTGTAAGGACTGAAGCAATTCTGATCCAGCCAGCCACTCTGTCATGTACCAGCTTATGTAAGACACACAGTGTTTCATGTAATATTGAATAGGTAGCACTAGGATTCAATATAACCTGTTGGAATCACTGAGAATATTCTGTATAACCTACAGGATGCAGTGACCAGGTTACTGCATGTAGCTAAGTGGTTACCATGCGATGGTTAAATATCACTTTGAGTACCTGCCATCCCCAGTACTTGACTGATTCAATCATAATAAGGGATAAAGGGGGGCTCAGGCTTTAGATGTACTGAATGTGTGTTTCTGATGTGTGTGTCCCCCAGCAGTGCCATGGCGGCCCCCATCACCAACGTTCCTAAAGGCTGTGGCCCCTCCGTGGGCTCCCTGTACTTCAACCTGTGTGACTTGACTGCAGTGTGGGGCATTGTGGTGGAGTCACTGGCGGCTTTAGGCGTGGTGACGGCCTTCGTCCTCATCATCATCCTCATGGCCAGCCTTCCCTTCGTGACAGACAGGAAGAGGAAAAGTATGGTGGCCCTGCAGGCCAGCTTTCTGGTCTTCACCCTTGGCCTCTTTGGCCTCTCTTTTGCCTTCATCATGGGCCGGGACTTCACAAGCTGCACCGCGCGTCGCTTCCTGTTTGGTGTACTGTTTGCGGGTGGTCTTGCCTGCCTCCTGATGCATGGGCTGTGGCTGGTGCTCCTGAACCGGCAGGGCCAGGGCCCCCGGGGCTGGATGCTGTGTCTGGGTGCCCTGGCCTTCTGGCTGGTTGAGATCATCATCAATACAGAGTGGCTGATCATCACAGTGGAGAGGAGGCCAATGACAGCCAGTGGCATCCCTGACATCTCCTGCAGTATCACCAACCAGGACTTTGTGATGGCTTTGATCTATGTCATGGCCTTGCTGCTGGGCGTGGTGCTGATGGCCGTGCCCTCGCTCACACACAAACACAAGGCCTGGCGGCGGGACGGAGCCTTCATCCTGGCCACCGGGGTCTGCTCCATGGCCGTGTGGGTGGCCTGGATCGTCATGTACATCCATGGGAACGAGGTGGCCGGGGACCCCAGCTGGGACGACCCCACCCTGGCCATTGCCCTGGTCAGCAATGCCTGGGTGTTCTTGGTCCTATACACCATCCCAGAAATCTGCTCCCTCACCAAGGAGCAGGAGGAGGGGGATGAGCAGCCCAGTGATGGGGAACACATTATCTACCCAGTCAGGAGCTTGGTCTATGATAACATTCTGAAGGAGCAGAACACTGCAGCAGCAGCCCATCAGAACATGTACATGGAGAACAAGGCCTTCTCCATGGACGAACCCAACACAGGTACAGTAGGAAGGCCCAGCCAACCATTCAATCAATCAATATCTGTGTTGTCCCATTTGGGAAATTTGTAGTGCAGTCAGGATAAAAACAACAAAATATACAAACTTTAAAAAAAGAGAGTAACGCCAGTGCCATCATAGCATCATGAATACATTTTTTCCATCCACTAGAAATGTATTTCATGTAGGTTTAATCATTTGAATCTGTTCCATCTGATTTCCTGGAATATTTTCTGTTACATCGGTATCCATGTTTATTTATCACAGGGCTTAATCATTATCTAATAATACTATCTAATAGTATCAGTCTCTCACGCTCTTATCTTATTGATTTCCCCGTATTTCAACTTTCGTATAGTGACAAGTTACATAACGGGTCTACGCAGTAACACAGTGTTATTATGTATAGATTGGACAGAGATCAACTCAAAACGGACAAGCAAGGAATCTTGGTTAAATAGTTTTGCGCTCTTCTAGGTTTGATCTGTTCTGGTCCTAGCAATTATTCGCCCATTCTCACCCTACAGTAATGTAAATTATTATGGGTCTAATCCTGAATGTTGATTGGTTAAAACCCCATTCCAGCCAGTGTCTATTCCACAAATTGCCACGGCTAAATCTATGATTTAAAATGCCTATTTACTCTGTTCCATCTGACTGCGTAATCCACTGTCTCATCAACCAGCCAGGCAAGTTATACACTTGATATCCACTATAAAAAGCATCTAGACATTATCTCACATTTCTTTTAGACCAACATTTCTTTTTTAACAGCAGGGATTTGTATAAACCTTGCTGTCTGTCTCACCAACATTTGCAACATTGTTTCAATATTCAAATTAAATTTCCTGCTGTCCCATTGTAATGAACGTATCAGGAGCTGGGACGAGACAGACATGCAGGCAGTGTTTCTCAGCCAGTCGATATCATGAATCAGCTGGCATAATTTTAATGGTTATATTTAAAAAAATGTCAGTTGAAAAAAGGTGAAACGAAACACAGCTAAATTGCAGTCTTTGCAGCTTCAGTTTAAAGTGGTTGTGTTAATGTGGCTGTGTTGTTGGCTAGCTCCTCTGAACAACAGTTTCCTGACGAGGGAGCACATTTTCTATTCCAGGCGAAATCGCGACTCATTAGGTCATTGTTATGGATGTATCCAAATAAATGTCACTAGAAAACAGTTTATGCAAATGCAGCTACTTTGCTGTTATTCTGGCTGCAATTTTTGACGCGACTGTAAATTAGCCGTAGTTGGCTAGCTAGCAAGCCAGAATGGCAAAGGAACATTAAGAACGAACGACTGGGTCGCGTCCATAGATGCAGAACAAGAAGTCTGAACGTCTGGCTCTACCAAGTCTAGATTTGTGTCGGGACTATATCTTGTTGAAGGATGAAATAGTATGAATACATTAATCAAAATAACGTTTTCAATGAAAATATGTCAATCATTATTTGAATATGTTGGTAACCCGTGATAATGCCCTTGAAGCCAGTGTTTGGAGGATATATTGGCACTGGCCTAACAACACCCATGGCAATATATCCTCCAAACACCGGCTTCTCAGGCATTATCACTTAAATATACATTTATTAAGTACACCCATCTAGTACCGGGTCGTGCGTGAAAAGCCCAAGAGGCCACCCGTCTCTAAAATACTGGAACCGGAGTGCCTGGCACAGACAATAATACCACGCTCAAAGTTGCTTCAGTCACTCGTTTTGCCTATTCTAACGTTCAATCGAACAGTAACTGAACGACTCGATGCTTGTCTGCTTACTTTATATAGCAAGCGACCGCAATGTGACTGTAGGAGTGAACCATTTTTGTGAATCGGGTGGTGTACCTAATAGACTGGACACTGTATATAAAACATTAAGAACACCTGCTCTTTCCATGACAGACTGTACAGGTGAATCCAGGTGAAAGATCCAGAGTGAAAGATATGATCCCTTATTGATGTCACTAGTTAAATCCTCTTTAATCAGTGTAGATGAAGGTGAGGAGATGGGTTAAAGAAGGATTTTTTAAACCTTGAGACATGGATTGTGTATGTCTAATCAAATTTTATTGGTCACATACACATATTTAGCAGATGTTATTGTGGGTGCAACGAAATGCGTGTGTTCCTAGCTCCAACAGTGCAATAGTATCTAACAATACACACCAATGTTCCTAATGTTTGGTATACTCAGTGTATATCAGTAGTAGATATGGAGTAAGAAAAGTGTGCCCCTCTGTCGTCCCACGCCAGCTTAACCTGTTTGAGGATGCCATCTCCTGACTGACACGTTAAACCGCATCTGGTTTCTGATCTAACACTCTGTTCTGTTTCCTGTTCACCTGCCCACTAAAACACACAGGAGAGCATGTGCCTTTCCACTGATCTCAGTCGTCAGACAACATAGGTGTGTTCCCCAAATTGCACCCTATTCCATACATAGTGCACTACTTTTGACCTGGGCCCTGATCAAAAGAAGTACACTAGGGCTGCGTTTACACAGGCAGCCCAATTCTGATATTTTTTTCACAAATTGGTCTTTTGACCAATCAGATCAACTGATGAGAAAACATTTGATGGAATTGGTCAAAAGTGAAAAACATATCAGAATTTGGCTGACTGAAAAACACAGCCTATGTAGGGAATATGGGGGCATTTGGGAAACATACAATGTATCCTTTTTTTCTCTTCCCATTATTTATTTTGGTCTTTGCTGGGAAAATGGGGTTAGTGTTGGTTGGATTTCAGCGTATTTGCTCTAGAATTCTAAGTAACAATGTGTAGGGACTAGAATTCTCCATATTTTCTAATGGTTGGATCCATTTTTGTACATGTCTACCTACTACATACAGGTGTCTCTCTGGTCAGTAGGAGGCAATACCTATAACCGCATGAAAACAGCATAATTGGCTTTGTTTACTAATGTATGTAGACATGAAAGCTTTTAATAACATTTATATCACCTTTGACCTTTCCCCTCTACACAGCCTGGCCTGGGTGATCTCATACTGTATATTTGCCAACCTGGGCTAGAGAGGGAGAGAGTCCTTTTGTGATCTGAGCTGTACAGTATCAGTTATACTCTTGAAATTCAAATGGAACAAATAGGAGATCTAGGCTATGACTCAAATGGCACCCTATTCTCTATGTGCCCAGGTCAAAAGTAGTATGCTATGTAGGAAATAGGGTGCCATTTGGAATGCAGTTTTACTATTCACATGGTAATGGAACACACAGAAAAGCTATTCTCCATCTAGGGTCAGTTTGACCTATTCTATGGTCAGGTTTACCTGTTCTGTTTGTAGAGCTTTACAGTACCTAATAGCATAATAACCTGTTATTTAAGAGACTGGCTGCCTAACAAATGGCACCTTATTTCCTGTATAGTGTAATAGTTTTGACCAGGGCTCTGGGGGTTCCATTTGACAGGACGAGGGGATGTGCGGGCTGGGTTCTGAACTTTGACCCCAGTAATTGTCTGTTTCCATCCTAATCACCCCCTCCCACCACCACCACACACACACACACCTCTTTGGTTATGGTATTAAACAGGTATTAAACAGGATGAAAATGTTGTGGTGATTGTGTAAGTTTGAAACACAGAAGTAATGATTGTGTGAATACTGTAAATTACAGTATATTATAAGGAAATACCCAGCTTGATGTGGACTGTAAATGGGTTACAATCAGCTGATCGACTGTCCTGTTCGGCTATGATTAAACACACATTTTTATGTTTCTGTTGCCCAGAGTGCAAATTAACCCATGCAATTCGGGGTGGTCTCTGTATTGAGTGCATGCTCTTGCATTTTATTTTACGGGCCTAATAATAAAGACGTCATTTAAAATTGTAAAAATAAACACAACCAGTCATGATATTTTTGGTCTTTGCTGGGAATAACAACTGCCTTGTTCAGAGGCAGAACGACAGATTTTTACCTTGTCAGCTCGGGGATTCGATCTTGCAACCTTTCAGTTACTAGTCCAACGTTCTAACCACTAGGCTACCAGCAAAGAAAACAAATATTTATAGAAAATAATAAAGCTAAATCAGTGGTCTACTACTTCTGGCCACAGATGGCATGGAGAACCCCAGTAACCGTGTGTACCTGAAAAACAAAACAATTAGCACTCTAAACAGCTGACTGACAAAAGAAAACAATGATAAATCAACGGATAAATTGAATGCATTGGAATAAAGGCATATGCTATTTTTATCAAACACACATGGCAAACAAAGGCGAAAATGAAGAAGTACAAAGGAAAATCTATGCATAAAAGGAGCTCAGCTGAGGCCGAAATTCAGCACTACTAAGTGGACAGCACCACCACATAGAAATAAATGGTTTAAACCATGACAGAGAGGTGGGGGTGTTCATTTCATTGGAAGCTTTTATTTTAATATTTACCATAGCATTTTAAACAAATAGGTTCATGGTTCAATTAGCATTATTTAATTTAAATTTCTTTCTTTCTTCCATTCCTCTCTCCCTCTTCTCCCTAGCAACCAACAAGCCTGTATCTCCATACGGTGGTTATAGCGGTCAGCTCCGCAGCTGTGTGTACCAGCCCACAGAACTAGCTCTAATCACCAAGAGCCTGGCAAATGTGAGTGGGTTTTACCCAATACACTGACTTAAACCCTCATATTATTATCACACTAGTGTTATTCTCCAAGAAATACATACCCGAAACCAACCGTTTTTTAATTCTCTATGTGTGCATGTCTCTCTCTACAGAGGGACCAGTCCCATGAGACGGGCCTCCCCAGGGCCACGGCCCCCCCTCTAAACCAGAGCAGCAGCTCCCTGCCTCACTCTCTAGTGCCCCTACCCACCACAGGACTGTCCCCAGCAGTCAGTGTAAGCACTTCACTGCCATCATACACAACAGTATACTGCGCATCCATGGTGTTTTTGCTGTCTTCTTTCCCTTTTTAAAACTGAGCCGAACTGAGCTGTACTATGCTGGCCTGGTTATGCATCCACCATAGTTGATGGAAAGGTCAATGTGAAAAGAACATATCTGAGCCTGCACAGGACAGTTTGGGTTGGCACGACAGTGTGAAAAGTAGAGGATTTCAAATCTAATTCTTCTGCCTTATCTTTCTCAGGGAAATGGTGTGTATAAGAAGCCTCTGTGGTGAATCTATGCTACTACAACCTGGTTCCTGTTCTTCACCCTCCCCCTATTCTACTCTGTGCCCTAGTTTCCCCTGCAGCCCCAAAACCTTTGACCACTGTAGAGGCCAGGCTGTTCTGTACATACAGTAGGGCTGGAGGGAGCCAGTGTCAGAGGAGAGGCCACAGTCTTGGTGCTGTGCACCCAGAACAAGTGTGTCTCTCATCTCCCTGTGTCCCAGTGGCAGTACTAGCCACCCTCCACCTACCCATCTCCCAAGCCAGCACTCCCCACCCCCGGGCCACAACCCCATGCACTGATGGGAGATCCAACCAACACAGCAACACACAGCAGTGTGGCCAGAGTGAATGGACAATGAGGCAGTTTCAAAAGGAATTTGTTGCACAGCCATAAAAACCTTTCAGTCTAAGCCCTGTAAAAAATCTAAAGGAAGTTTGTTCTGAAGTGTCTGTCCTATATATAAGAAATACTTAAAAATTTTTTTTACATGTATTTAACCACTTATTTTTTGGAACTAAACAGTTTCCATATATACTTCCATTCATTTGGTACTGGGGGACCTTCAGACGAGTCCTGTGAAAGCCTCTGGGCATCCTAGAGCAAATGTACAGTGGCTTGCGAAGTATTCACGATTTTTCCTATTTTTCCTATTTTATTGCCTTACAACCTGGAATTAAAATAGATTTTTCGGGGGTTTGTTTCATCTGATTTACAACAACATTTGAAGATGTAAATTCATTTCTATTGTGAAACAAACAAGAAATAAGACAAAAAAAACGGAACTTGAGCGTGCATAACTATTCACTATTCAAAAGTCAATACTTTGTAGAGCCACCTTTTGCAACAATTACAGCTGCAAGTCTCTTGGGGTATGTCTTTATAAGCTTGGCACATCTAGGCACTGGGATTTTTGCCAATTCTTCAATGCAAAACTGCTCCAGATCTTTCAAGTTGGATGGGTTCCGCTGGTGTACAGCAATGTTTAAGTTATACCACAGATTCTCAATTGGATGGAGGTCTGGGCTTTGACTTGGCCATTCCAAGACATTTAAATGTTTCTCCTTAAAACACTTGAGTGTTGCTTTAGCAGTATGCTTAGGGTCATTGTCCTGCTGGAAGGTGAACCACTGTCCCAGTCTCAAATCTCTGGAAGACTGAAACAGGTTTCCCTCAAGAATTTCCCTGTATTTAGCGCCAACCATCATTCCTTCAATTCTGACCAGTTTCCCAGTCCCTGCTGATGGAAAAACATCCGATGATGCTGCCACCACCATGCTTCACTGTGGGGATGGTCTTCTTGGGGTGACGAGAGGCGTTGGGTTTGTGCCAGACATAGCGTTTAACTTATTCCATATGTTTGGGGAGTCTCCCACATGCCTTTTGGCGAACACCAAACGTGTTTGCTTATTTTTCTTCTTTAATCAATGGCTTTTTTTCTGGCCACTCTTCTATAAAGCCCAGCTCCGTGGAGCGTACGGCTTAAAGTGATCCTATGGACAGATACCCCAATCTCCACTGTGGCGCTTTGCATCTCTGTCAGGGTTATCTTTGGTCTCTTTGTTGCCTCTCTGATTAATGCCCTCCTTGCCTGGTCTGTGAGTTTTGGTGGGCGGCCCTCTCTTGGCAGGTTTGCTGTTGTGCCATATTCTTTCCATTTTTTAACAATGGATTTAATGGTGCTCAGTGGGATGTTCAAAGTTTCTGATATTTTTTTTATAATCCAACCCTGATCTGTACTTCTCCACAACTTTGCCTGACCTGTTTGGAGAGCTCCTTGGTCTTGGTGGTGTCCCTTGTTTAGTGATGTTGCAGACTCTGGGGCCTTTCAGAACAGGTGTATATACTCTGAGATCATGTGACAGATCATGTGACACTTAAATAAAGTCCACCTGTGTGCAATCTAACTATCTAATCTAATTATATTACTTCTGGAGGTAATTGGTTGCACCAGATCTTATTTAGGGGCTTCATAGCAAAGGGGGTGAATACATATGCATGCACTACTTTTCCATTTAGAATTTTTTAAAACAAGTTATTTTTTACATTTCACTTCACCAATTGGACTATTTTGTGTATGTACATTACATGAAATCCAAATAAATTACAGGTTGTAATGCAACAAAATAGGAAAAATGCCAAGGAGGATGAATACTTTTGCAAGGCACTGTGCGACTGACATGTACGTGTTCGTGAGAGACTCACCTTTCCACAGAGGGGTTATTAGTGTGTAGCTCAGACCTTTTGGACACTACAGACAGAAATTGTCAGATCGGCTGTAACTACTTCAGATAAGTCCCATGACGCTTGTGGGGGTCGTAGAGCAAAACGGAGACCACCATCGTGTTCATGAGAGTCTCAACCTTTATAATAGTTTGTAGGACAAACACCACTCTGTCACCTTTCACCGCAAGTGTGACATCGGCTGATGTGGGGGATTGAGACTCATCCAATGCAAGATATCTCTAGCTTAAACGGACAGATTTTTATTGGGATTTTTTTATTCTAATTTGATTTCCTTTGGGGTGCAAACATTACATCTAGGGGGTTAAATTAATGTGACTATGAGAATCGCATTATAATGAAGAGAAAGGGAAGGCGAGACATGGACAGAGAGACAGGAGAGAGGATAGATTCTTTCACGTTGTCTGTTCTTATCTTACACTTACCTGTTTTATTAGCATCCACCTTCACCCCTGACCCCTAAGCCTAGTGTGTTTCGTTTCTGTTCTCTCTGGGATCACTGCTGTCCTGTTATAGTCGACAGACTTTCACAGGAGGGCAATGTGTCTCCTTTTAGTTCTGTTATATTGGACAGGGAATGAAGGTAAGGGATTCAAACAAGTTTATCAACAAACCAGGGCTTTTAAGCTGCATTTCCGCCATGTTTTGGGGGGACCAATCAAATCAGATCTTTTCACAGCAGCACGGTTTGTAATTGGGGGGGATATCTAAACACAGTGATATTGTTTAAGAAACTGGTCTTACACTGTATTTATATTTGTTTAAAACACCAAGGCACTGATGTATACACTAAATATAGGTCTTTACATATTTTGGAAATTATTATCATTTATTGTATTTTCACCTTGAGAACTTTAAATGTGTATACAGGACGGTATATATTCTCCCTCTAGTTTGATTTGTTACATGTATCTACTGTAAATTGTTATTTTATTGGTTATGAATTCCTCCCTCAATGGGGACTTGTTTGGGTGCTTCTGTGTTTACACTTTACTGTTCAGAAGTGTAATAACTAAATCTGTTAAAATTAAACATCAGCCATAATAGAAAATATTTATAACTTGTCATTTTCTGTCAATAGAAACATTCAACATTAAATAAATAATTAAATCACACTACACGTCTTGTTTGATATTATCCCTTGGATAAAATGGTCAAGGTGGGAATAGCTCCAATACTGTACCTGGAAAAGAGGCAGATACTGTAGATAGTGTAGTAGGGAACATCGCAAGAGGAAGTGTCCTGAGAATGAAAATACACCTCTGAGGAGTTATTTACATACACAGCTCTGATAAGCTTCGTTGCCTGCTGGGGCCTCCGACATGGATGTGTGTGTGTGCATGGGCATCAGTGTTCCTGATTCACACACAAGCACATGCATACTACACACCAACACAGACACACTGCATACTACACACACACACACACACACAATACACCAGTGGCGGTCTGTGCCATTTAAGATGAGGGATGATGATTTTGTTTTTTAAATTAACATGGCCTTATTTCTATTACAGCATATTGGATGACAGTCATTCATATTCCATTCACCCAGTTCAATGTAACATTGATAGGTTTAAGTTACTACATGATACTCAAATTCTCTCTATACCCATCATGAGGTTGCTACAACCTGGCCTATGAATGTTTACAACGTAGGTGCACAGGTCAAGAGAAACACTTTTGTCTGCATCTAGCTGATCTAGGGTGTAATCAGTAGAGGTACGTGGGTAAAATCCCTGGGGAAGCCAATCCAGGAAAAAAAATAGCCATATTACAACCGATGTGTTGTGATAATTGCGTTGTTTGCCCTATAACCTGTTAGTTCATATATACCGTGATATATAAGACCGAGACAATAAGACACAGTGGCAGAATAAATTCAATCACACATTTGTTTCATTACAAAACCGGAGAGCAACATCTCTCCGGTGAAGTCCACAATTGCTTGTCAGTTACATGACCTATAGCATGGTCAAGTAAGGTAATGTTTCAGACATTTTCAGACTACTAAACTATTGATTTAGAACCACAGGGTTATCGCAAGTCAAAGAAAACAGGATCTGCCTCCACTATTCCAGCACCATCTAATCACCTATGCCTAGTCTAATATAGTCACAACTAAAAGATACCAAAAACTACTGTCCAATCAACGTAATCTAAATATGTGGCTGTCCATGGTACTGATTTCTTGCGTGCAAGTAGAAAAAAAACATGTTGACTCACCCTACTTGTAGAGAAACGCCAGTACTATCATCTTTCATGTTGCCTAAACTGTCTATGACACTGTCATACAGTACACACCTGTAATTTTTGTTGTCCTAGGCTACCTGGCTAAAATACTTGCTCGCAAGCCTTCCTTTCATGGGCAACGATACACCAGGCCAGCTAATTAACATTAGCATACTACATCTAGCTACATCTTGAACCTCCATCCTCAGGCCAGGGGCACAATGTATGAATTTATGGTTGGATCAGAATCGCCACTATAAATCATTGCACAGTAAGGAGAATTAAGTTAAACCACAAGTCCAAATCCATCAATGGTTAATTTAGGAAAGGGACAATTTTAGCTAACTAGTTAGCCACCGGAGCACGACACAACGAGATGCAACAATTCAAGTTGTTTTCTGTCAATAATGATGTTTGGCCTGTGATGTGATTAGTCTGAAGCCATATCCAAACTGGCTCCCCTTGACACGTTTTTTTTTTGGTGTGCCAGGACCATTCACAGTTGAGCTCACTGTTTAGGTCAACTTTGATTGGCCATTATTTTATTTTTAGAGGCCAAATGCTCTCTGGCTTCCCTTGCATTCAATGCTACGGGCAGCAACAATGTTATACTCTTTCTGACCAGACAGCATCAGCTAAATATACTACACATACTGAGACAGAGGGGCGCTGTTTCGTTTGCTCGGATGCTTTCTCCGGTGAGATACATTCAGCCCCTAGCAAACAGATGGAAATTTATGAAATAGAGATTCTTTTTTTTTTTTCTTGTTACATTTTTGGGGGGAAACATGGCTGACCAAGTTACTTTTTAAAATGAGCCCTGCACAATACAAAACACACATCAATAAAAAACACATTACCAAACATGATCACAAAATACATTAAATAAAAAGTATTCACTTAGAACATAATCTCTCCTGTGGACAATGTTCTGGTATTATATTTGACAAGGTTGAAGCGCTTCTGACACCATGATGTGTACTGCGCATCAGAGCACAAGCAAATGGCTCAGCTTCAAATGTTAATGATCAATGTTGTGATACCAGAGCCCTACCTGTAAACCTAGTAATTGATTTTTAAAAAACAAACCCAACCCGAAGTATAATCTCGGGGACCATCGGGCTCGGATAGCAGAGCTCTACACTGCATACTATACAGCCTGTGACTGTGTTTTTGTATTATACATGTTGGTTACAATGTGTATATTTGTTGTATATACAGGGTGCATTTGTAAAAGAGACCTAGGTCTCAATGTCTTCCCTGTTAAAATAAAGGTAAAACATAAATGAAATAAATAGTGCACAGCTACACACTGCATGTCCACTCGTGTATACTATCCAACCACACTGATGGGGAGAAATCGGACTCTCCTTGAATGAAGTAGCTGAAACTAAGAACCTGAATATGTGTATCCCCTCAATCAAGCCAGAAGGATATGAGAACAGGATTCATAATACGAGTTTTGTCGGGCAGTGGAATGATGCAGTACATTAATGCAGTAGATAGTGTCCATCCCAAATGGCAGCATATCCCCTATGGGCTCTGGTCAGAAGTTGTACACTATAAAGGGAATAGGGTGCCATTTGAGATGAAAACATAGATTCAAGATGCGATAAGTCCTTGTGGTTATGAAACCGTTGAGTCATGTCAGTGCATTCATCAAGAACAGTCTTCCATCCAGAGGTATCCAGGGCCAGAAGGCAGGAGTACATGTTATATAAAAGGAGTTGAGTGGGCTACGAGTAGAGCCCTCTCGCAACCAACCTACACAAGAATGTTTGTTATATTTTCTATTTCTACATTACACAGGATATAAAAGTGTATGGGTAATGGTAACAGCTGCATGAAGAGTAGCAGCTGTGTAAAAAATACAAGTTCAGAGCCATATTCTATTCACACAGTATTATTTGATTTTTCACTAAACATGGCCCAGTCTGGGTTGAGGCAGCTGCCCTCTTGTTCGCTTCATTAAAATGAGTTCTCCCTTCCCACTGGGAGAAGTAGCTATAAGATATTTATTCATGTGTAATTTGTCACTGCACACACAACAGGCGTACACAAAAACACAATTACTCTCATTGAGCTATGGCTGCCTAGCAGCAGCAGGCTGAGAAACCTCTTCCTCACCCACCCACCCACTCCTCTTCTTGTTGTTACCTGTGCTGGGCTGTGTTGTTCAGTCAGTCAGCAGCCCTGGGTTCGTTAACACAGAGGAGACAAGTAGGCTGCAGAATGGAGAAGACTCTAGGGGTCATTAATAGCAAACAAACAAACTGGTCAGATGCATGCAGACATGAGTCAGCATTATGTTGAACGCTTTAAAGGCCCCATCTGTCATTTCAATAGCATGACTTTTTTTGGATGCAGAGTTTTAGATTAGCAAGAAACTGGTGCTGCAAATGGTCAGAGTATAGGAAAAATACAAAGATCAAGGTTAAAATAAAAACCTTCACAATAGCTTCTTAGTTACATAACTCAGTGATAAACAGCAGGTTTCTGTGGACTAGAACCCCAGTGAAGACATGTGTGCCCTGTTTGAATGTATACATAATTACATTTACACAAATAAGACATGGTTAGGAATAGGACAGACCACCTGCAAATAATTACCTAGTGAGTCCCCATGCATCTCATTGTTACAGCTAGGTCAACACTTCAAGAACACAGAGTATATACACGTCATAGATAAAGACCAAAAAGTGACTATAGATTACCTCTAGAAAGACTGCAGTTACGTCCCAAATGGCTCGTATTCCTTTTATAGTGCAGTACTTTTGACCAGGGCCCATGTCAAAAATAGTGCACTATACAGGGAATAGGGTGCCATTTGGGACACACCTTGCCTCTTGTTTTCTGATAACACCAATATGATGGGTCATAGATTACAGCCCTAACCCATAATGGATAACTGATGAGTTGTTTCCATGGAGACAGATTCCAAACAGACAAAGAGCAATGGGGAATTCCTGGTTTACGCACAGTAGTCCATTCAGATAGAAATAGAACAGAACAGACATGCATTTCTGACAGAGTACAAGGAATCATGTCAGCTCTATTCATTACATTTCTACTGCATCTGCAACATTTTATATGTTACTGTTTAATTCTTCCTGAGCAAACACGTCCCTGCTTAACTTCAACTGAAAATAAAAGGCTGAGTCTTGATCTACAGAACAGAAACTTATTGTGAATCACTACTAGTGTTCAAAGTTACCCTTGAATGACTTAGGTACATGAAGACTTGAAAAGGTACATGAAGGCTTGAGTACATAGAGATTATTCACATGTAATTCTATGGTACAGTACCCCCCTGAAACTATGAGCAATGAAAATATTGGTCATTGAGCTTAGCGGATACAGTCCAGTCAGCCAGCCTTCACTAGAAATCACAACCACCTGTCCAGTCTCTCTCTCACTGGGCAACAGGGATTTACTGTCACCATGGCAACACTCGACAGACAACATCAGGCATGTTCAAAGGTGTGGCTACAGTCAAGCTGATTAAACAGCAGAGTTCATCCATCCACAGTCAGTAGAAATTGTTATTATATAATCTATTATTTCTGTATAGCTGTACACAGTCACTGTCATAGGGATGACAAAGCAGGGGAGATTAATTTTTGAATTTTTTAAAAGTGGACCAAGACAGATTTCTAAAAGGTTTGTAAATATTTATTTTCGGTTTATGAAAGTATATCAACAAGTCCATGTAACCTGAGATGTTCGTAGATTCTTACACAGGAGAAGCTCTAAACAAACCAGCTAGAAATATCTAGGTCCGGCAGGCTGCATTAGTTGTTCCCCAGGCCAAAGATCCTCAGACAACGGGTCCTTTCATGTCTTGTAAATCAACCTTTTTTGGGATTGCAGATGTAAACAGAGGGTCCGGGCTGATTTGTTAAGGCTTGGGGACATCATTAAAATATGTGAAGGGAGTCTGTTACGTAGGTCTAACAAAAGAAAACCCCTACCTTACCTACTGCCCAACTTCTACAAATAGCTCCCCTATAGATTAACTATTGTCTATACAATTACTAGCTCCTCTGTATTGAAACAAAACCACACCTGTCTGATGTGATTTTAGAACTAAAGAGTGGTGAAACAACTATCTCTGTACAAATATTGACAAACGCAATTGAAATACATTATTTGAGCAACAAATATAACAAACAGCACCTGCAGAAATGTATGGGAACCGTATGCAGTTACGATGTTACATTTTATTCAAAACAATACCACATTTGCTCCAGAAACAATCATTATTATTACTAATAACATAACAAGATGCACCCCGATGATGTTTCTGTCCTGACTACCACCTAGTGGGAATGGCAGGTGCAAACTTTTCTTGCTCTGTACAGCAGGGCCGTAAATAATACAGTGCCTTTGGAAAGTATTCAGACCCCTTGACATTTTCCACTTTGTTATGTTACAACCTTATTCTAAAATGGATTTTAAAAAGAAGAAGAATCCTCAGTAATCTACACACAATACCCCATAATGACAAAACAAAAACAAAGTTATTAAATATTAAAAAAAGAAATACCTTATTTACATAAGTATTCAGACTCCTTGCTATTAGACACAAAATTAAGCTTCAGGAGCATCCTGTTTCCATTGATCATCCTTGAGATGTTTCTACAACTTGATTGGAGTCCACCTGTGGTCAATTCAAATGATTGGACATGATTTGGAAAGGCAAACACCTGTCAATATAAGGTCCCACAGTTGCCAGTGCATTTCAGAGCAAAAACCAAGCCATGAGGTTTAAGGAATTGTCCGCAGCGCACCGAAACAGGATTGTGTTGAAGCACAGATCTGGGGAAGTGTACCAAACATTTCTGCAGCATTGAACCAAACATTTCTGCAGCATTGAAGGTCCCCAAGAACACAGTGGCCTCCATCATTATTAAATGGTAGACGTTTGGAACCACCAAGACTCATGCTAGAGCTGAACGCCTGGCAAAACTGAGCAATCAGGGGAGATGGGCCTTGGTCAAGGATAGATAGAGCTCCTCTGTGGAGATGGGAGAACCTTCCAGAAGGACAAACATCTGAAATATTTGGCATGAATGCCAAGAGTCACATCTGGAGAAAACCTGGCACAATCCCTACGGTCAAGCATGGTGGTGGCAGAATCATGCTATGGGGATGTTTTTCAGAGGCAGGGAGACTCGTCAGGATTGGGGCAAAAATGAATGGAGCAAAGTACAGAGAAATCCTTGATGAAAACCTGCTCCAGAGTGCTCAGGACCTCAGACTGGGGCAAAGGTTCACCTTCCAACAGGACAACGACCCTAAGCACACAGCCAAGACAATGCAGGAGGGGCTTCGGGACAAGTCTCAATGTCATTGAGTGGCCCAGCCAGAGCCCGGACTTGAACCCGATCGAACATCTCTGGAGAGACCTGAAAATAGCTGTGCAGCAACGCTCCCCATCCAACCTGACAGAGCCTGAGAGGATCTGCAGAGAATAATGGGAGAAACTCTCCATATACAGGTGTGCCAAGCTTGTAGCGTCATACCTAAGAAGATTTTATGCTGTAATTGCTGCCAAAGGTGCTTCAACACTGAGTACTGAGTAAAAGGGTCTGAATACCTATGTAAATGTGATATTTAGAATAAGTTAACAAAAAGTCAGAAACCTGTTTTTGCTTTGTCATTATGGGGTATTGTGCATAGATTCAGAGAAAAAACTATTTAATCAATTTTAGAAAAACTCTAACGTAAGAAAATATGGAAAAAGTCAAGGGGTCTGAATACTTTCTGAAGGCACTGCATGTAGTTCATTACATCCAAACTGCATGGAAAAGTTTGAGGTTTTAAAGTCCCCAAAGAGTCATAATTTAGTCCATGTCAAAGCAGTCATGCATTGCCACAAGAGAAGATAGTTAATACAGAAAACAGTGGCACTGACAGTCAGAAGTACCTGACATAAATGGCAAGGCCTGCAGGTAGGTAGGAAGGAAAGCTACGTATTCAAGGAGAAACAGTCCATATGTGCAGAGGTGGTCTGGTCCTTTCAATACCAGTCAGAATCCATCCCAGTGTCCACAAAAACTCACTGCAGATTGGGAAAGGAATATGAACTGCTTGGTGATCAGATGAGCTAACCCTTGTCCCCTCCATGTGGTTCCACTTAGATTTGGTGCTTCATCTTCAATGCAACCAAATTCCCCATCATTCACCCTGAAATGTGCACTTGCTCACTCACCTCAATTGAATTAAAAAACATTGATTTAAGCACAGGCTACAGGGGTTTACAGACTTTCCACCATATGTCTTACACCAGTCCACACAATTTAAAATGTGTCTCTATACTCCAGCATTTTGGATTTGAGGAAATGTTCGTATCAGGTGAAAGTACAGAACGTCACCTCTAATTTGAGGATACTTTCATATGTATCTGATTTACTGAAAATAGAAAATAAAATGACTAAGTGAGTAGATAAGATGTTTCTGAACACTTCTAAATCAATCCTGATAATGCCACGATTAAGAAAAAACAACAACCATGAATAATGATGAGTGAGAAAGTTAGAGGCTAAAACAAAGCATGTCAAACTCACCATTCCCAATAATGGGTGACAAACATTTTTGGGGGGTATGATCTTTGACCCTCATCATTCATTCCTAATCATGGTATAATCATGGTAGCATCCACATGAATGTAGAAGCGTTCACAAACAATCTATTCTTGCAATAAAAGTGAGTCAAACAAAATACATTATTCACCAATCACTTCCTATTGGACAACATGTAATCTGAAAACACCAGAACAAGCTGTAAATGCATCCAACAAGTTTGTAGAGTCACAAGCGTGATGTAGTCATTGTGTACAAAGAATATGGGAATACTTTCACCTGATCTCAAATAAAAATAGCTGGAGTATAGAGCCACATAAAAAAATTGCATCACTGTATTTGGACAGTGTAAGTGAGAAGTGCACACCTTGGGGGAGCAAGGCAGAGAATGGGACCACTGGAGTCTCACTGGAGGTTCTTCAGCTTCTCTATCCCAGTTGCTTTGGCCTCTTGCTGATGCTGCTTCTGTTTCTTCAGGTGGCGGTAGGCTTGCACCACCCGCTGCCTCTCCTCCTCCATCATCCTCTGCCTGGCCATGGATGGCTTGGCTGTGGAGAACTGGGTCTGGCCCAGCAGAGAGTTCAGCAGGAGACCCTTACACACACCCTGGAAGGGAGTGAGAAGGACTAACATTATTCAATAGTCTAGAGCCATTAATCTGAGCCTGTATTCACAAAGCGTCTCAAGGTAGGAGTGCTGATCTAGGATCATCCATGGAATTATTGAAAAGTATGGTATGCAGCTTTTGTGCTCCTCGATAAGGACGGGGATAGTAGTGATCTTGAGAATGATCTACCCATTTCTAGGCTCCCTTGTCTTGCAAAAATATTAGAACCATTGGTCAGTCAATCTCACGTGACTTGGGAAATGGTAGTCAGTGTTTTTCTTTTTGGCAAATCAAAGAAATAAGTTATTGCTGCCTTATTAACCAAGAAATCATTAGGGGCTGACCCGTGTTTGCGTAAGTATGCACTGCCCCTCATTGCTGGCACAGTAGCACACTATCAGGAAATATTCCATAAGTGTCGAAAGCAGCTTTTGTGATAACACTCCATAAGGGCAGGGATAGTGGTGATCTCGATAATTATTGACCCATTTCCAGGCTCCCTTGTCTTGCGAAATTACTACAATCATTGGTCAACAAACCAAGTTATTTTCTATGTTATTCAATCCGGATTCAGACCCAAACATAGCACCACTTCGCCTACCATGCTCGTTGTAAATGATATTACAAATTACTTAGATAGAAAGAATTGTGCTGCCATGTTTGTAGATTAAAGCTTGATACTGTAGACCATGTTATTCTGTTGAATAAGCTGTCCTCCATAGCATTGGGTACTGATACTTGCCAATGGTTTCACAATTATCTCAATGTCAGAACTCAGGCCATCAAAGTAGATGGGGTCAAATCTGAGAGCTTTGAGTTACATAATGATTATTATAATTTTTTATATATTTAACTAAAGTCAGTTAAGAACAAATTCTTATTTACAATGACGGCCTACCCCAGCCAAACCCGGACGATGCTGGGCCAATTATGGGACTCCCAATCATGATGCAGCATGGATTCGAACCAGGGATTGCAGTGACGCCTCTTGCACTGAGATGCAGTGCCTTAGACCACTGCGTCACTCGGAAGCCAACATAAAGAGGTGGCCCAAGGCTCGATACTCAGCCCATTACTGTTTACAATCTATACTGAACAAAAATATAACTGCAACATGTAAAGTGTTGGTTCCATGATTCATGAGCTGAAATAAAATGTTACACACAAAAAGCTTATTTCTCTCATATTGTGTCCACACATTTGTTTACATCCCTGTTTGTGTGCATTTCTCCTTTGACAAGATAATCCATCCACCTGTCAGGTGCGGCATATCAAAAAGCTGATTAAACAGCATGATCATTACACAGGTGAAACTTACGCTGGGGACAAGGTGCGCTGGGGACAAAATTAGCAATTTTGTCACACAATGCCACAGATGTCTCAAGTTGAGGGAGCTTGCAACTGGCATGCTGACTGCAGGAATCCCACCAGTGCTATTGCCAGAGAATTCAATATTAATTTCTCTACGATAAGCCATCTCCGTCATTTTAGAGAATTTGGCAGTACATCAAACCGGCCTTACAACCGCAGACCTGGTATAACCACGCCAGCCCAGGACCTCCACATCTGGCTTCTTTATCTGCCAGATCGTCTGAGACCAGCCACCGGGACACCTGATGAATATTTTGGTCTATAATAAATTCATTTTGTGTGATAAAACTCATTCTGATTGGTGGGCATATGCTCTCTAAGCCCCACCATGGCTGCGCCCCTGCCCAGTCATGTGAAATCCATAGATTAGGGCCTAATTAATTCATTTCAATAAATAAATTGGTAATGCTGTAAAATATATATATTTCATTTGTGTTTTATTCCATTGTTCCATCAGTTGGCCAAGCCTTTTCACATTTGAAGTCTGATTGCCAAGCATTGCAGAGGTTATTATTGGATCTAAACTTAATGCTAAATGCAAAACATGCTTTTTTCTAGGTCCCATAACCCAGATCTAAATAACATGTGTAAATTACTAGTTTGAACAGTACACAAATTGAGCGAGTTCCTTCCTACAAATATTTTGGTATCTGGCTTGATGACAAAACTGTCATTTAAAAAAACATGTCAATGAGCTAATAAAGTTCATGTTCAAGGTTGTGTTCTCTTACAGAAACAAAGCATGTCTGACTTCTGTTAATAGGAAGGAAGTTGTCCAGGCCACTTTTATGTCTATTATAGTTTCTGGGGATATTATCTATATGCATGCAGCATAATCTACACTTAAACTACTAGATGCTGTTTTCCATTGTGCCCTTATGTTTATTACTGGTGATGGTTATAGAACTCACCATTGTCTTTTGTATCAAAAAGTGGGTTGGGCCTCTTTGTATGTAAGGAGAGTAAGCCTAAGACTGGGTTTGGTCATTTGTAAGTCTAAATTGAATTAAAGATGATCGATACAAAATTTCTCCATGAGGGCTTTGTAGATAAACCAAGCACAAGACTGGGTTTGGCCCCGTCGGTCTCCACAAATTTGGGTAAAGCTGGGTTTATTTTTTTTGCGCCCTTTATGTGGAATAACTTACAGGACTCACTGAAATGAGATGTTCTGGTCCATTCAGAGTAATGATCAGATACCTCAATGTTGATAAATGTGTCCATTTCTTAATAGATTTGTAATTTTATGTACAATATTTATGCAGGGTTCATCTGTAATAGAGACCCGTGTCTCAGTACGACTTCTCGGTCAAAATAAAAGGTGAAATATATTTTTTTACATCTTATTCATTAGGATCTAAAAAGGCAAAACTGATCCTAGATCAGCACTACTCTAAGATGCCAGAGTGGTGTACTATGACGTGAGATAGAGGAGTTAGCGAGCTAACACTGGTGAACTCAGAATTCAACTCGGGATAACCGGTGACACTAAAGTGGCTCACCTTTTAACCAGGAAACGAATCTGTCAGAATTAACCTTCTCCGGGGCAGTCTAAGTCAGGGCTAACTCCACTTACCCTGAATTTTTTTGTTTGTTGTTGAATTATTTAAACTTTTTAAAATTAATTTAACAAGGCAAGTCAGTTAAGAACACAGTCTTATTTACAATCACAGCCTATATCAGCCAACCCTGGGCGCCGCTGGGCCAATTGTGGGCCGCCCTATGGGACTCCCAATTACGGCCGGATGTAGCGACGCCTCCAGCACCGAAATGCAGTGCATTAGACCGCTGCGCCACTGGGGAGCCCAGTACCTGAGCCGTGAGTTGAGGAACAATTAAATCTGATTCTCTCCCTCTCGTCATCATCCTCTTCATTTGAGGAGAGGACTAATTAAATATTTTATTAATAAAAAAAAAAGGTCATTAAAATACGTATCACATTATACATTTAGTAATGACAAGATGCACTTGAAACTTCACGCAAAGTAAACCTTTTGTATGACTTTTGTTTGACTTAGCCTTGTGCGGCATGAGCACACAGTAACAAGCTCGGCTTGAGCAGGCGACAGGTGCACGATCAATATCCACCTTCATAACATGGATAAAGCCTGAGCTGGAATGTTTAGCTAACCAATGCAGGCTAGCTTCAGCAAATCCTGAGTAATCTAGCTTGCATCGTAGTATACCCTTCTGGGGAGTGATATAATTAAAATGAGGATAGCTCTTTTTACATACTCACATGCACACACACTTACCTGGGGCTTGATCAGTGCCTTCCTGGGCTTGATACTCAGAGTCGGCGGTGCCATGGCAACTTCTCCAAAGGCAACTTCATCTAAAAGTTAAGGGATAGAGAATAAGATGGTGGCAGCATGTATACATCTCTAATTACCTGATATACAGCATGCTCTGCTGAAAAATCATACATACCTATGAACATGTCGTTTTCTGCCTTCTCTTCCCGCCTGTCCAGTTTCTTTTTATGTAGCCTGTCCAGCCGGCTTTTATCATATCTGCAGTCACACAGGAGAGGACAAACGATTAAGGATGGAATTTGAGACCACTACATTTTAGACTAAATACAAAGGCTTCATTTCAAATCACCCCTAACCCCTCCTCCCTAGACACTACTGTAGATCTGAAGGGGTTGGATAGTTTGTCAACTTTATTATCACATGGGGGCAAATTAACATGGTCATCACGCTGTAGAAAGCAGGTAACATCACACTCAACCTTAAACGTAGTCTATGTTTGATGCGTTAAACTAATGGTTCCATTGATATTTATTTTTTGACAGTCTATTGTAAATCAGTCCGATAGTACCCGTGACAGTATTTCAATCTGAAAGAAAGTTGTGGTTTGAAGTGACAAATGCATTAGAAAGGCATTGGGAAGTTCAAAAGATCAGGCAATAATTTTGTATGATCTTCTGTGCAGAAAAAGAACATTGATGTTCTTTTTTTCTCCAGTCTGATGTAGTGCCTGGTCTTGTTTACTCTGTTCTAATGAGTCCTGCCCGGATTGTGGGCATGGTAGTGGGAAACAGAAGACACATACATGTTCCTTAGAGTCTTAACTTTCAGTGATGTAGCTTAAACCGTTCAATAGATAGAGCCACGTGTCCGAAGAAAAAAGAAGCTGCTGTTTATTACAACTGCATCTAGCTGCTACTGACGTAACCCCGGTTCTATGAACCAAAGCATTTCCCCCTTTTCTATTTCAGTGTTTCTCTTGCGACCCCTAGTTTGGGAAACGCTGCATTAAACCAATAAACAACAAAGTCCAAAAAGGTTTAAACAAAAGTGTAGGCCTATGTGAAAGGCAGGGCTAGGGGTTGGGTTGGAATTGAGGGACAGAATGTTTGTCTGGCTCCACTCACTCTTTCTTCTTGTCAGACTTGCATTTCCCGGTGCCAGCAGGTTTCTCCTGCTCCTCTAACTCCCTCTCCGGCCGTCTCTCTATCTGGTTCTTGGTGAGGAAGAGGACGTGCTGCGCCTCATTGCCCATCCTCCGCAGGTACGTCTTCTCACTCTCCTTCTTCTTTCTACGGAAGTGTGGAACAGGGATATCTACGATTGTAGCATCCCCTGGCTTGGGTTTGGGAACAAGGGCGATGGCGTCAGCTAATGGGATCCAAGTAAAAAATATAAGGAACAGGACAGAAAATGAGGAGTACTGGAAGACAGAGCTTCAATTAAACTTTTAAGAAAGGCAAGTCAGTTTTTACAAGTATCAAATACCTTCGCTAATACTACAGGCATTCATGTATAGGCCTAATCAAGGACTTAGAACAATATTAAAAGGTTAGAATTCCATGATGACTGACCTTTCCTCATCTTCTTGGCCTTGCTGGGCCCCATCTTCATCCTCTCCTTGCTTTTCATAATCTCTCGAAGGCGGAAGGGAATCTGCTCAAGATGATCCTTCTGTCTGGGCTTGCCATCTCGTTTAGGCTTCTTGCTAGAGGGACAATTCATTTATGGAAAAAGAAAGACATTTATTTACTCTAAGTAAAATCATGTGTAAACAAGAAGTCATCACAATATTTGGTCACATGGTCATGCATTGAATGTGCACTACGAGCGGCATGCGCATCAGACGCATGTGCATGGACCATAACTGGTTTGGCGTTAAACAAAGTGCTCAAAATATTTGATATATTTTTGAGAAATAGAAGCTTGAGCATACAGAGAAAAGTTTGTCAACACTCTAAGCAACATCTTTACTTTGGCGAGTTATGAAAGTATTTTAAATCCAGTCACTTTAGCCGTCACATGGTGGCCCTGGGCCCGGTTTGCCAAAAGCATCTCAAAGCTAAATTAAACTTTAGAAACTTAGTAGGAGCATCGTTAAATCTCCCAAATCCATCATTACTAAAACTGCACATTATTTAACGGCTGCCTCAGACCACTTGTAGAACAGCGACTGTTAGTGCGTCGTTAGAAGGGAAAAAAAGCATCTATGGTCACTTTATACACAGAAGATCTCAGCTGAACATATAGATAAGCAACTTCATTCTCTCTGTGACCGCTGATAACTTCAGAACGAAGTTGACTACAAATACAAAGTTGCCAATGTCTTTGCAATTGTTACAAACAAGCAAAGGATAAAATGATGCTTCAAATGAAAACGGAGATGACCTTGTCCTATCGTGCTCTAGCGACTTGTGGCAAGCCAGGCACATGCACGCTGACTTCGGTCGCCAGTTGTAAAGTGTTTCCTCGGACACATTGGTGCGGCTGGCTTCCGGGTAAAGCGAGCAGCGCAGCTTGGCAGGGTCATGTTTCAGAGGACGCATGGCTCTCGATCTTTGCCTCTCCTGAATCCGTATGAGAGTTGCAGAGATGGGACAAGACTAACTACCAATTGATATCACAAAATTGGGGAGAAAAAAAAGGGGTAAAAAGTACCCCCCCAAAATAAATCTGTCTGTTTAAGCTAGAGACAACTGTGTTTTTGCAAGGGCTGCGTCTCAATCCACTGCATCCGCCGATATCGCCCTTCCGCATCTGCAGTGGAAGGTGGCAGAGCTAGAGTGGTGTTTGTCAGACCATGAGACAAATCTGAAAATTGGCCTTCTCACAAAATCGTATGAAGCATCTGAACAGTTTGGCCTACAAACTATTAACACCACTCTATTGAAATTTGAATCTCACGAACACAATGGTGTTCTGTTTTGCTTACAAGACTCATCTGAAGGTCTCCAGTACCAGTGTTTATTTAAAAAAAAGAGGTATACAGTAACAGTCAAAGGTTTGGACACACCTACTCATTCAAGGGTTTATCTTTTTACTATTTTCTACATTGTAGAAATAACACATATCATGTAGTAACCCAATTGTTTTTAAACAAATCAAAATATATTTGATATATTCTTCAAAGATTCTTCAAAGTAGCCACCCTTTGTCTTGATGACAGCTTTATACACTCTTGGCATTCTCTCAACCAGCTCCACGTGGAATGCTTTTCCAACAGTCTTGAGGGAGTTCCCTCATATGCTGAGCACTTGTTGGCCGATTTCCTCTTCACTCTGCGGTCCAACTCATCCCAAACCATTTGAATTGTGTTGAGGTCAGATGTTTGTAGAGGCCAGGTGCTGCACTCCATCACTCTCCTTCTTGGTCAAATAGCACAACAGCCTGGAGGTGTTGGGTCATTGTCCCGTTGAAAAACAGTGATAGTCCCACTAAGTGCAAAACAGATAGGATGGCGAATCGCTGCAGAATGCTGGTTAAGTGTGCCTTGAATTCTAAATAAAATCACAGACAGTGTCACAAGCAAAGCACCCCCACACCACCTCCTCCATGCTTCATGGTGGGAACCACACATGCAAAGATCCGTTCACCTACTCTGCGTCTCACAGAGACATGGAGGTTGGAACCAAAAATCTCAAATTTGGACTCATCAGACCAAAGGGCAGATTTCCACTGGTCTAATGTTCATTGCTCGTGGTTTGTCCCAAGCAAGTCTCTTCTTCTTATTGGTGTCTTTTAGTGGTGGTTTATTTGCAGCAATTCGACCATGAAGGCCTGATTCACGCAGGCTCCTCTGAACAGTTGATGTTGAGCTGTTTCTGTTACTTGAAACATGTAGCATTTATTTGGGCTGCAATCTGAGATGCAGTTAACTCTAATGAACTTATCCTCTGCAGCAGAAGTAACTCTGGGTCTTCCTTTCCTGTGGCGGTCCTCATGAGAGCCAGTTTAATCATAGCGCTTGATGGTTTTTGCAACTGCACTTGAAGAAAATTTCAAAGTTCTTGACATTTTCCTGATTGACTGACCTTCATGTCTTAAAGTAATGATGGACTGTTGTTTCTCTTTGCTTATTTTAGCTGTTCTTTCCATAATATGGACTTTGTCTTTTACCAAATAGGACTATCTTCTGTATACCACCCCTACCTTGTCACAACACAACTGATTGGCTCAAATGCATTAAGGAAAGAAATTCCACAAAAGGCACATTGAAATGCATTCCAGGTGACTACCCCATGAAGCTGGTTGAGATAATGCCAAAAGTGTGCAACGATGTCATCAAACCAAAGGGTGGCTACTTTGAAGAATCTCAAATATATTTTGATTTTGTTTAACCCTTTTTTGGTTACAACATGATTCCATGTGTGTTATTTCATAGTTTTGATGTCTTACAATGTAGAAAAGAGTAAAAAGAAAAGAAACACCCTGGAATGAGTAGGTGTGTCCAAACTTTTGACTGTAGCTCTGTCTATTAATCTGAGAGTGGTTACATTTCTCCAGGCCCATCACTCAGCTTTTTACCAAAACAGAGACGGGCGACCGTTGTTATTGTTTCATCTGTGGATTATCAAGACATTAAAGTGTCACCAACAAAACGTTTAACATTAGGCCTATAGCAAATGCAGCATATGGCCTTTTCCAGTAGTGCTCAAAGCATGCCATTCCATGAGCGCAGCATTTATTTTCAACATGAATCAATAAACCCAATCAGCCCTCCATGACAAAATCATAAACGGAGTAGGGCTGCGTAATAAATCCATAGCTTTGGGGTTATGCGCAGGTAAAACAATTCAGCTATTCTATACTTCCACATTTCCAAGTCCTATTCTTGAAGATCAAGGCAGTATAACATTTATTGGAATTCTGATACATCTTTACATTAAAAACCAAGTCTAATTTAATTGTACTTTATATGTAGAAAGCAATGGGTTAGAAGAAGCCTACATAACCAACCCATAAAGTAAAATGTAACATCCATATATGGCCAGCTATATAAACTTTAACATTGATTTATCCTGCAATAGATGTGGTTCAATTGGTAACATACAGTTTTGTCTTCTTCTAATGCCTCTCAAGGGGAAAGTAATCTAAAAGTAACTGAATGTAATCAGATTACGTAACTGAGTTTGGGTTATCCAAAAGTTACATTGATTACCGATTGGCAGCTGTAGTGTCGCCGGATGAGGAAAACGGCACTAGTGAAAACGGCCCAGTGAATGAGGCGATTGGCAAGAAAGCGGTCGCTTGGGGTGCGACCATTCTGGACTGGAGAGACCCCGGCCTCCTGAGTGCTCATTGCTAACTGGGTAACTAACTCTCAAGATAGCTAGCATGCTAACTTAGATAGCTAGCAAGCCTGTAGGACAAAGAAGAGCGAACCAGCTGGTTAGCGTTACCTTGGATATTGCCCAGTCGTAGCACCTTGTTTAAATGCCTCTGCGGGTTTCGTCTGTTTATTTTTCCCCATGATCTTCTTGTTATTGGTGCTTAACTAGCGCGGATTCCTTCGAAACAACAACCCACGTGGGCTAACGTTGAGAAATTCTTCTTCTTTGGAGTTAAACTGCAGTTGGCATCAAATATGTTGCATTACCGCCCCCAACTGGACTATAATATAAATCCATTGTACATGTCATACAAAAGGGGAAAAAGCAAAACCTTCCAACTAACCCTACACTCGTTAAAAATCCACTACCCCATTCCAATACTTTGACCCTATTGCTCATGCACCATGCCAACGGCCTGGAAGGATGAGGTACTCAACACACCCTCTAACTCTTCTGAAGTCAAATCTCATATACCCACTGCCGGCCCGCCTGTGGCGGCAGATAGCCTTTCTGAGCTAAACTGACCAAGACGCACTTCAAACAACACACATAAAACCTCACATAATTCTGCCCAAAACAATGACAATTTCTCTCAGCCAGTGGCATATGGGGTCTTTAGGTGAGCGCTGATGCCGCCCTTTGATAAGCAGTGCCCAAATTGTCAAAGGCAGAGGCGCAAAATATTTTGCTTGTCCATTCCCAGCGTGCCTCTCCAGGGTGCTGTTAGTGAGATGCATCTTTGAAGCACTCCACCAACGTTCCATCCCGAAAATTCTCGAACAAAAATGTAGAACATATAGGATATGGTAAAAAAAAAAAGTGGCCTTTTCTGTAGCCTACAGCCTGGAGATAAAATGTATGACAATGTAATGAGATGGACACTTTTTTACATCATGCAGGTTTCTCTGATCAAATAGCCTAACCTGACTAATGAGCTGCCATGTTAACAAACAACATATCCTAAAAACAGGACAGGTCAAAGTAAAATGGACAATATGGAATGGACAGTCACAACTGTTGTCCAGGAGTTTCACCCCATTGTCATGATCAGTGGTTTCAAGTTTGTATCCATCAATTTTTGACAAGCTGATCATAGCGAAAAAATAAAATACTTCTGCATTTCCCACTGTGTAAACACATTGCAAATAGGCTCGCAATAACTCCTGATAAAGTTGGTTAGCTGATATTCAGAGGTTAAATAGCCACAAATGGATTAGTCACAGGAATCAGGACTATTAAATCTATATTTTCTGTGATTTACATTCCATTTCTGCGGTACAGTTGATAACCAATGCTATGAACTCTAAGAATCCAACATTACTGAAGCATATATTACTCGTTGGCCTATCACTCTGATAGGCCAACAACTACTCACAGGGATTCTCTCAGGATCCTTTGACCTATCCTTCTCTACTTTGTTCACTGCCTCAGCATACGACACCTTGTGCACTACTCTGACTCCAGCCACCTCAACCTACCTCTCTCGCACCGGACACTTCCGATCCTTAGCAACATGGGCACCCCTACAGTTGACACACACAACTTTATCCACCAAAACTACACAGTCCTCTATCCCATGCCCTCCTGCACATCTTGGAATCTCCCTCCTTCAAACTGCTGCAACATGACCATAAACGTTGCACCTGAAACAGCGTAGTGGATTCGGCACAAAAGCTCTAACAGGATAACTGATATATCCTAACATGCCTTTGTCGGGTAAAGACTCAAAATGACTGACAGTGATTCCTCTGTTTAACCACGCTTACCACCGGGTTTGTGTTGCACCAAACAGTGGGCATCACAAACACCAGGAATCTTCAACTTCAATTGCTCCACCTCCATACTTAACACTACCCCAGAAATCACTCCTTTCAATAGTGCCAGGTTTCTAAGAGCAAAGCAAGAAACATATCTTGACCCAAGTTGCGAACATGTGGCCCCTGCTCCCTTTGGTGAGAAGAAACACAAAAACAAATATCACAAGTCCACTACAGGTTACCTTCACTGATTCAACTGCTTTCCCACCCACCCTGAAACCCCAAATGTATCTCGCCAAAAGGCAAGGATCGAATTTATCTTCTTTATCATATCATATAGTATGATACAGTTTACTTGTGTTGCTGAGAATTCTGGTTTGTTTTGTTACCCATGAATGTATTTTTCATCTGTTGCACACTAACTAACTGAAGTGATTTTATTATTTTACCTGCCAGGCTCAGGTTCCGAGCTCTTCACCACACCTTCCACCTCACTTAACTCACCCTCATTCACTTCCATTTCACCTCCAGAACAAGGTATGAAGCTCGGCTCACTCTGTTTGCACTTGATACCAATCTTCTTCGAAACCCCATCTCTCAATTTTTTTATCACCATTTTCCTCAAATTTAAATTCAACCTCATTTTCATCAGCCTCTTTTTTCCCCTCCATTCTTCCATATCCCAATATTCCTCTTCCCATGACTTTGACTGCAGTACGGTGGCATCCCAACGTCAGTTGTGTAAAGCACTTAGTAGTACTTTAAATTATTTTTACTTATCTGTACTTTCTTTATATTTTTGTAAACTTTTACTTCACTACATTCCGAAAGAAAATAATGTACTTTTTACTTCATACATTTTCCGTGACACCCAAAAGTACTAGTTACATTTTGACAGATAAATGGTCCAATTCACACACTTATCAACAGAACATCCTTGGTCATCCCTACTGCATCTAATCTGGCAGTGTCACTGGCAGTGTCACGAAACACAAATGCTTCGTTTATAAATTATGTCTGAGTGTTGCAGTGTGCCCCTGGCTAACCGTCAATAAAAAATAAGTTACAAAAAAGTATTTAAAAAAACAAAAACTTTTAGACTTACTGAAGTAATATTTTACTGGGTGACTTACTATTTTCTATTAAGGTGTCTTTACTTTTAGTACTTTTTCCACCACTGCTCAACGTACAGTAACTCCATCTAATAAGCATCCTGCTCACCTCAGAAAGTGTCGTCGTCATCTTCTTCTTCTATGGTATAATGGTGTTGGCAACAATTAAAATGTGCATACCGCCACCTATGGATAATAAAGATACAAAAAAGGAAAACATTTGGGTACAAATAACATATAAAAACGAACAAAAAATAAATTAACAAAATCAACCTGCTTTTCTGTAAAACCTCATTCTAAACCAGGTCCCAAACACAGGCTCAGAAGCCTCCTGTGAGGGCGGGACAGTAGTGCTTCTGCCGTGAAGTCTTGGAGCCCCAAAAACGTATCGGATATAATTATATAATTCAGCTTCTTTGACTTCTTAGACACTTGAGTGGTACAATTAATCACTGTGGCTATAAATGCCTCAAAATCTACCTTCTTCACAATGAGTGTATCCAGATCACCCGATTGACTTAAAACACTAGCAACTGGTTGCAATGCATCCACTCCTATATCTTCAAAACTGTTGCCTACTGCCCCTTTGACTCTCTTCACCGCCTCCACATAGGAGATCTGCTGCGCAGCCTTGATCCTTTACCTCCTTCACCCAGACATGATCCCCACCACAGTTGCAGCATTTTCCATTCATAGATTATTCAATATCATACTTCGCCCGTCTGCAAACATTTGACACGTGACCATATCCTTTACAATTTCCACAGTGTAATGGTTTGGACACAAATGCTCTCAGCGCTTACCTCACATACCCAAGCTTCACATATTCAGGTAGATTCTCTTCAAACAATAATATCGCCAGGCTTTTCTCCTTCCTTCCATTTACCATGCGGGTCAGGCAACGTGCACTGACCACTCCTGGGATTTTCTGACTAAGGTACTCATCTATATCCAATGAGACTCCAGCTATAACTCCTTTGGCAGGCGCCCTGCTCCGAAGATCAATACATGTTACTTCTGACGTGGACAATTTTGACAGATCCAGTGCATGCTTCTTCTGTTCTTCATCAACACAATTAACCCAAAGAAGGCTGCTTCTAGTCACCTTGATTGAATCCACCTTTCCCACTGTTTCTTCACAGTCCTCGATATTACAAATGGATTTCCCAAATGAATATCCTTGTCCAAAAAACTCTACCCAATAAGAAATGCATTATTGGACCGGTCCTTGTCTTCTACTACAAATTTTGCTCATTTTGTTCCATTCTTTGATTTCACTATTTTCCATACATTATCACAGGAGTCTCAGGAGTCACTTGCTTTCGGATTCAAGCACAGTCGCGATTTCCTGCCCCGGAAAGTGTCTTCTCTGGGCGCCAACATTTTGACAGCATGAGCCTTCTGTCTGATTCCTTTTGTTCGCTATAACAAACTGTTATTTTTGGCGAACGTGTCGGGAATCATATCGCATCGGTGACAGAGCCGTTCATTAGGATCCCTGATTTACATACTGCTACTACTGCTTTTTGAGCTCAAAACAATTTTACTGATAAGTTAATTCTCTAAGAGGGTGAATCCTCATTGCAGAAACAATAATTAGTTGGGAGAGCGAGTACATTCTGGTCCAAGTTCATTTTTGCAGTGCGTTATTAGGGGATCTAATAATTGGTAAAAAAATGGTAAAAAATATATTTGAACGTGCACGAATAAGAAATCAAAGTAACAAGTAATTAAAAAGCAGCAGTAAAATAACAATAGCGAGACCATATACCGGTGCAGAGTCAATGTGCGGGTTACTGGTTAGTTGAGGTAATATGTACATGTGGGTAAAGTTATTAAAGTGACTATGCTTAGATGATAACAGAGAGTAGCAGCAGTGTAAAAGAGGGGACTATGTTGCAATTCTTCAGCCATTACTGGACCTGCGACCAAAAACAAGCTATATATGGACAGTACCAAAAGAAAGGATCTAATGATTGCCTCTTTGCAGAAAAATCTACAGAGCTGGGATGGTTGTATCCCTGATACGATTCTATTGGGTGCAAGAATTTTGTCAAATCGAAAAACTCAAAGTTTTGAATCCGGTGTTTTGTTTATCAGTTCCATAAACCATGTGCCATGGAATCAGCACATCATAAATCTCCAACTTTCTATGGCTTGTTTCAAAATAGTGAAATTATGGAGATTTCATTTTCAAATAACCGAAAGTGAGGTTGTAATCTGAACAGAGGGGAAAGTATGCGAAAGTATTCGGCCCCCTTGAACTTTGCGACCTTTTGCCACATTTCAGGCTTCAAACATAAAGATATAAAACTGTATATGAATTTTTTGCATTGTTATACAGTAGACTAAATTAAGGTTGACAGGCAGTTCACTTTGTGCTGCTGAACTGTGTCATTCCACGAATAGAGTGCCTTTAGGTAGTGTAATTTAGTCAACTTTTTCACCTCATTTTAACATTTGGTCATAAAAGAGCACATGTTCAACTTCCTAACAAACAGGTTTTCGCATCTCAAGAGGTTAAATTAAGGAACATGACTATAAAAGTGACCGGGGTTGATCGTGACAGGGTTGACGATTTCCTCTTAATTCAGCCATAACTCTCATTGTGACAGGGGGAATGAAAGCTTGTTGTGTGCTACAGGGAGAGAAATTTGAATAGAAGCTTAACAAAAAGCTTGTGTTCATGTTCAACTTGTTAAACATTTCTTGTCTGTTTATCGGTAACAGGGTTGACGTGTTATGGTCGACGCGCTCAGTTTTCCTCCACCAAAAGAGTACAACCAGCTCACTGGCATTACACTATGATTTGACTTAAATATTCAATGTGTCTTTTGAAAAATTATTAGTTTAACCATATTAAAACGAGTTCAGTTCATGTTACAGGATTCACCTGAAATCTGAGGGACAACGTAAATTGGTAAATGACCACAGAGTACATATCTTCAGAAATTACTTTTCTAAAGCAACAAAATAACTAGGGCTTTACAAATGATGGTGAAAATCTTGGTTAAGTGGGTTAAGTGACTATTTTATGCACAGATTATTCTGTATAATGAAAAACTAAAGCTAAAATTTTAATAGTTTGCCTAAACAAGCCAGTATAGTGTGGAGAACCATCGAAATCACTATGAATATACAATCGTTGCCAGAAGTTGAGAATGACACATTAATTTTCAGTCTGCTGCCTTAGTTTGTATGATGGCAATTTGCACATACTCCAGAATGTTATGAAGAGTGATCAGATGAATAGCCATTAATTGCAAAGTCCCTCTTTGCCATGAAAATGAACTGAATCCCCAAAACACATTTTCACTGCATTTCAGCCCTGCCACAAAAGGACCAGCTGACGACATGTCAGTGATTCTCTCGTTAACACAGGTGTGAGTGTTGACGAGGACAAGGCTGGAGATCACTCTGTCATGCTGGTTGAGTTCGAATAACAGACTGGAAGCTTCAAAGGGAGGGTGGTGCTTGGAATCATTCTTCTTTCTCTGTCATCCATGGTTACCTGCAAGGAAACACGTGCCGTCATCATTGCTTTGCACAAAAAGGGCTTCACAGGCAAGGATATTGCTGCCAGTAAGATTTCACCTAAATCAACCATTTATCGGATCATCAAGAACTTCAGAGAGCGGTTCAATTGTTGTGAAGAAGGCTCAAGAAAATCCAGCAAGCGCCAGGACCGTCTCCTAAAGTTGATTCAGCTGCGGGATCGGGGCACCACCAGTACAGAGCTTGCTCAGGAATGGCAGCAGGCAGGTGTGAGTGCATCTGCACACACAGTGAGGCGAATACTTTTGAGTCTTGCCTGGTGTCTAGAAGGGCAGTAAAGAAGCCACTTCTCTCCAGGAGAAACATCAGGGACAGACTGATATTCTGCAAAAGGTACAGGAATTGGACTGCTGAGGACTGGGGTAAAGTCATTTTCTATGATGAATCCCCTTTCCGATTGTTTGTGGAATCTGGAAAAAAGCTTGTCCGGAGAAGACAAGGTGAGCGCTACCATCAGTCCTGTGTCATGCCAACAGTAAAGCATCCTGAGACCATTCATGTGTGGGGTTGCTTCTCAGCCAAGGGAGTGGGCTCACTCACAAGTTTGCCTCAGAACACAGCCATGAATAAAGAATGGTAACACATTCTCTGAGTGCAACTTCTCTCAACCATCCAGGAACAGTTTGGTGATGAACAATGCCTTTTCCAGCATGATGGAGCACCTTGCCATAAAGCAAAAGTGATAACTAAGTGGCTTGGGGAACAAAACATCGATATTTTGGGTCCATGGCCAGGAAACTCCCCAGACCTTAATCCCATTGCGAACTTGTGGGCAATTCTCAAGAGGTTGGTGGACAAACAAAAACCGACACATTCTGACAAACTCAAATATTGATTATGCAAGAATGGTCTGCCATCAGTTAGGATGTGGCCCAAAAATTAACTGACAGCATGCCCGGGTGGATTGCAGGGGTCTTGAAAAAGAAGGGTCAACACTGCAAATATTGACTCTTTGCATCAAACTTCATGTAATTGTCAATAAAAGCCTTTGGCACTGATGAATTGCTTGTAATTATACTTCAGTATTCCATAGTAACATCTGACAAAAATATCTAATATCTAAACTTTTGGCCACAACTGTATATGTTGCAAATGTCGGAGAGATAAACAGCAAGGTTAATTCAAATCTCCGCAGTTGGTCTAAAAGAAATTAGATAATGTCTAGATGCTTTTTATAGTGGAGATCAAGTTTATAACTTCCATGTCTGGGCTGATGAGACAGTGGATTGCGCAGTCAGATGGAACAGAGGAAATAGGCAGTTTAAGATCATGGACTTAACCGGTGGTAACTTGTGGAGTAGACACCTGCTGGAATGCACTTAAAAAGTATTTAGTCAGCCACCAATTGTGCAAGTTCTCCCACTTAAAAAGATGAGAGAGGCCTGTAATTTTCATCATAGGTACACTTCAACTATGACAGACAAAATGAGAAAAAAAAATTCCAGAAAATCACATTGTAGGATTTTTAATGAATTTATTTGCAAATTATGGTGGAAAATAAGTATTTGGTCACCTACAAACAAGCAAGATTTCTGGCTCTCACAGACCTGTAACTTCTTCTTTAAGAGGCTCCTCTGTTCTCCACTCATTACCTGTATTAATGGCACCTGTTTGAACTTGTTATAAGTATAAAAGACACCTGTCCATGTGACAGGTTAAAGGAAATATTCATAGCCTGTTATACAGTGAAAAGTATTAGTAAGTTCATAGTATGTGAGGATCTTAAAACATCTAAGGTTAAAAAGATGCATTCAGTATTAGTTGATAGAGATTGATAACATTCATATAATTGTGTTAAAGTTAAAATCTGTCAAAGGGTACGAATTGTGGGAGTAATGTGTAAAACGTTAGATTGATTACTTTATTTTGTGGTGCCTAAAAGTGTTAATCTGTGATCTACGAAATGCTCTTAATCTATGAGCCGGAGATCGATTGCTCTGGTCTCCACCCATATTCCTGGGGAAAATCGCGGTCTTTTCTCATTGAACTAAACGTTGAATTGAGAATACCGTATCACTGTCGTGATTATTTCTCCCCTGTTTTCAGGTACTTTCTTGATGATAAAAATAGTAATTTAAATGTTATAACTTGCTAACATGTCAAGAGTGTTTAAGGTGTGTTTTAGTAACGTCTTGAGGAAGTTAGAGTTAAGTTTGAAGAGAGTAATATTAGCCCTGCTCGGTTGAAGTGAAGAATAGCATCGTACTGAGAGTAGCTGCCATTTTATGTTGATTGTGAATGAACATGCGCGTTGTTAATAAGATATTTTGCTGTGTTATTTGTATAATGGGTTTTCTGTTGTTTTGTAATGTGTTACTTTTGTGAAATGATTGAACTAAACGTTGAATTGAGAATACAACACTGTATCACTGTCGTGATTATTTCTCCCCTGTTTTCAGGGGCGTAACATTTTTGGAGGCTCCGCTGAGATAGCTGCTCAGATGTCCAGTTTCCACACCCTGGTCGCTGAATTCCGAGCCAGCTAAATCTCCACATAACAACTCAGGCAGGCTGCAGTGAGGAAAGTGTTGCTGTTCGAGGGAAGTTGGAAGTTAGTGGTTAAGTACGTGTCAACTGAGGCCATTGATCGACCATCAGAGACAGTAAGGACCATCTAATTCAGAGTCAACTCCTGCACAGTAAAAGTTCCTCCTGTTCTGTCAACATGACAAGTGCCTTGGAAGAACTACAGGAAGAGGTAGGAGAATTGCACACCCTGACTAAAGACAAATTACTAGAGATATGTGATTTCCTTGAAATATCAGGCGAACAGAGAAGAGATGTTAAAGACAAATCCCGCATAGCATTAATGACTCGCATTATGATGTTCCTTGAAAGAGAGGAAGTTGCAGAGTTAGAAGATGGCGGCATGTCGGAATTGTTGCTACTTAGAGACGAAATGACAGAGATGATCAGTGGCATAGATAACAAAACAGGGCAAATTGACCATGATTTTGAACCAGCCGGAACACATAACAGAATAGAGGAACTGAGAACTGTAACCCCACAACAAGGGGTGGGAACTGAGCAGATTACTGCAGCCAAATCCAGTGATTCTCTGTGTCAGCCCCAACACCATGCCAATCTTCAGGGGAGCGTGCCGCTCTCACCCAATGCACAGCCCAGCTCATACTGGCGCAAAGAGTTTAAAATTTCTGGTCAGATAGGTGAACCGGGCCAGAAAGAAAAACTGATTTTTTCCAGCCTTGTCCATCAGATTGAAAATGGACTTAACAGAGGATATCCTGAGGCAGAAATAGTAGACGCAGTAGTCAGGGCTATTTCTCCAGGCTCACAGCTACGCAGCTATTTGGAAGGTAAACCCCAGCTAACTCTTCCCACACTTAGATGTATCCTGCGTTCCCACTTCCAAGAGAAGAGTGCAACAGAGCTTTACAAACAGCTAGCTTCAGAAGCACAGCATAGCAAGGAGACCCCTCAAAGCTTCCTGATGCGCGTTTTAGATTTGAGGCAAAAAGTACTGTTTGCATCCCAGGAGTCAGAATCAGTACTTAAGTATGACCCTGCTCTAGTCCAGAGCATGTGTTTTCACACAGTCCTTACGGGTCTCCAGAGTGACAGTATCAGGATTGACATGCAGCCTCTCCTGCTAGAGAGCAAAACATCAGATGAGGTTTTGCTAGAGAAGCTTAACATTGCTTGTGCTAATGAGATAGAAAGACTAAACAAAAAGCGGTTTAATGCCCCACAGCCTGCTACAACTGTAAGTGTAGTCCAGTTAGAAGATACGCCATCTGCAAAGTGTCCTGTGAAGGAAGCCAAAGCTAAGATACCTGCAGGACTGTTAACAGAGTTAGCTGAACTTAAGACCGGTGTAGCTTCTCTAAAAGGTCTCAGTGCAGAGATTGCTCAGATTAAGGAGACATTACAGCAGCCTATGTTTCAGTCACCGCCTTGTGCCTATGCCCCACCCCCAATTAGGAGGCCAGATAGGGACCCCCAGCCACCTGTTTCCCAGCAGCAGTATTACAGCAGCTACAGTCGGTCCCAAGCACCTGACCCTGCACAGCATCAATATGCACCTAACTGGTATACCAACCGCTCTGCTCAAGCTCCAAGGAGGTGTTTTGTCTGCCAGCAGGCCAGAACAGATGCACGCTGCACACACTGCTTCCGATGTGGGAGTGGAGAACATTTTCAAGCTGGATGTAAAATCCGGGGCGCCAGACCATCAAGGGAGGCCCCTTTAAACGGAAACAGGTTACCGCTGAGGGACGAGTGTTAACCGTAGCTACCAAAAAGTCCCAGAAATGTGCAAATTGTGCCAGAGAAGTTTCATTTGAGAACCTGAAACAATGTTCATCATGTAAAGAGACACTGTACTGTTCCAAAGTATGTCAAAACCAACATTGGACTAAACATAAGGAAAAATGCACTCACCTGAAAATTTACTCTAATAGTGAAAGGTTTTCCCGCACAGAGGAAAATGCCCACTCCTTACCATCCCTAGCTCAAGGTTGCCACCCCCGTAAGGTCACCTCGCTAGTCGGCAGACAGTGCCTTATTGAGTGTCACCTGAATCGCCACCACCTCCAAGCTCTATGGGACACAGGCTCTCAGGTATCGGTCATTGATGAACGATGGAAAGAGGAATCTCTCCCAAACGCAAGGCTGAGAGATGTTTCAGAAATCCTGGACTCACCTGATGATCTAAGATTGACTGCAGCAAATGGGACTGAAATGCCGTACCTGGGATGGATTGAAACAACTTTTCGGCTAGCCTCTGAAACGGACCAAACAAAGGAACTGATCATCCCGGTGCTGGTAATGAAAGGCTGTCACCTATCACATCCCATCATAGGTTTCAATGTTATCGAGCACATCCTGACAACGACCGAAAAGACTAAACGATACAGTACAGTAAAAACAGCTTTCCCAAGCCTCAAAAGAAACAAGGTGAGAGCTTTTATACAGGCTGTTAGCGCAGAACAGACAGATGAATACGCAGTGAAAACCAAGAAAGAGAAGGTTGCTGTACCAAAACACAGTAGCATTCAGATTGAGTGCCGTGTAGCTTCCCAACCTTTCAAAGATGACATGACAATGCTTTTCCAGCCAGACCTGAACCCGCAGTGGCCAGACGACCTTGAGTTCTTTGACACACTAGTCAGAGTCAGGAAAGGTGTTTTTCCAGTTATCCTGCTTGATGTCTCTAACCCCACTGACCACGACATTGCCCTGCTAGGACGCACAATAATCGGTACAGTACAAACCATTATGACTGTGTTACCTGCCCAAGTCTTTGAAAAAACTGTCACCCCAGCCACAGTGAATCACACCAGCGTTCGAACCCCATGTACTGCTACTGAACAGTGGGATCCACCAGTAGGTTTAACTCACCTAACCGAAGAGCAGAGAGTGGTTGTTAGGCAAATGCTTAGAGAAGAGTGTCACTCCTTCTCCAGATCAGACAATGACATTGGCTGCATTGAACGATTGAAAATGACTATTTCTCTAAAGGACTCTGAACCAGTAAAGCGCACATACATGTCAGTGCCCAGGCCACTGTATCAGGAGATGAAGGGTTACATTTATGACCTCATAGTCCAGGGCTGGGTTAGGAAGTCAAACTCTTCATATTCTTCACCTGTCGTGTGCGTTTTTAAGAAGGACGGGACCCTCCGGTTGTGTATAGATTACAGAGACCTGAACAGAAAGACACATCCCGACCGCCAGCCCATCCCTCGGGTCCAAGATATCATGGACAGTTTAGGTGGTAATTCCTGGTTCTCCCGCTTAGATCAGGGAAAAGCGTATCACCAGGGGTTCATCTCTGAAGAAAGCAGACCACTGACAGCATTTGTGACACCGTGGGGACTCTATGAGTGGATACGTATGCCATTCGGCCTCATGAACGCTCCTGCAGCTTTTCAGCGGTGTATGGAGGAGTGTTTGGAAGGGCTCCGTGATAACATCTGCATTCCTTATCTGGACGACACGCTAGTTTTCAGTAAAACATTCAACAGCCATGTGAATGATGTGCGAAAAGTTTTGCAGCGTCTCAGAGAGTATGGCATTAAACTCAAACCAAGTAAGTGTGATCTCTTTAAACCCCAGGTCCGTTATTTGGGCAGAATAGTGTCAGCAGAGGGCAGCCAAGTTGACCCAGCCGATTTTGAAGCAGTAAGAGCATTGAAATAAATCAGACCAGAGACTGTGGGCCAGCTCAGAAAAATGCTTGGTTTACTCACTTACTACAGACAGTACATCAAAGACTTTTCTAGGAGTGCCAGCTGCCTGTATGACCTCCTGAAAGCAGATTCAGAGAAATTACATGACCACCCACGGAAAACAAAAACAAAGAAAGTAAGTCATGTGGTGCCCTCAAACAAGCCAATCCTGTGGACTGACCAGCATCAACAGGCACTTGAACAGCTGATTGAGTGTTTGCTTCACCCACCAGTTTTAGGTTTCCCTGATTTCACTCAGCCATTTGTTGTACACACTGATGCGTCACACCAAGGCTTGGGAGCAGTTCTTTATCAAAAGCAAGAGGGGAAGCTTAGGGTCATTGCTTATGGCTCTCGAACCTTAACAGCAGCTGAGAAGAACTATCACTACCACTCGAGCAAGCTGGAATTTCTAGCTCTAAAATGGGCAATCACTGATAAGTTCCATGACTATTTGTACTATGCTCCGACCTTCACTGTATACAGCGATAACAACCCGCTCTGCTACATTCTGTCGACTGCAAAACTGAACGCAACCACTTCCAGGTGGGTTGCAGACTTGGCTGATTTCCACTTTACAATAAAGTACAGGCCAGGCAGAGAGAACGGTGATGCAGATGCTTTGTCAAGGATGCCACTGGATGTAGAGTCACTGATGAGAGAATGTTCTGAGGAGCTTCCACCAGACACCATCGCCGCCACGATACAAGCAGTTGAGGTACAGAAAGAGGCTGTTGTACCTTAGTCATTTTCAGCTGCATCGATGTCAGTATCAGCTGAAGGTGAGACAACCACTGCAACAACCAGCTTGATCCCAAAAGATGGGATAAGAGAAGCACAAGAATCTGATCTGGTCATCCGTCCTGTGCTCAATTTCAAACTGTCTGGTTCCAAACCGCCAGTTAAAGAGCAAAAGAAATTCAGTCCAAAGACAAAATGCCTATTCAGAGAATGGGACAAATTGACAATAGACAGTGATGGCATTCTGTACAGAATCAATACAGCCCGCAAGCAGTTAGTTCTACCAGAGCAGTACAAAGGTAAAGTGATGGAAGAGTTGCACAATAACATGGGACACCAAGGTACTGACCGCACTGTATCACTAGTACGTGACCGCTTCCATATATGCAATCTGACATCGAGCACTATGTGACTAAAACTTGTAGCTGTGTCAAGCAGAAAAAGCCAGCCCATGCAACAAGAGCTCCTCTGACAAACATTGTGACAACACAGCCATTTGAACTGGTATGTATTGACTTCCTTCATCTCGACAGATGCAAAGGGGGATATGAGTACATCCTTGTGATTGTTGATCATTTTACACGTTTCACTCAAGCCTACGCCACCACATCAAAGTCAGGTAAAACTGCTGCAAATCTCATCTTCAATGACTTTGCCCTGAAGATTTCTGGCTCTCACAGACCTGTAACTTCTTCTTTAAGAGGCTCCTCTGTCCTCCACTCATTACCTGTATTAATGGCACCTGTTTGAACCTGTTATCAGTATAAAAGACACCTGTCCACAACCTCAAAACAGTCACACTCCAAACTCCACTATGGCCAAGACCAAAGAGCTGTCAAAGGACACCAGAAACAAAATTGTAGACCTGCACCAGGCTGGGAAGACTGAATCTGCAATAGGTAAGCAGCTTGGTTTGAAGAAATCAACTGTGGAGGCAATTATTAGGAAATGGAAGACATACAAGACCACTGATAATCTCCCTCGACCTGGAGTTCCACGCAAGATTTCACCCCGTGGGGTCAAAATAATCACAAGAACGGTGAGCAAAAATCCCAGAACCACACGGGGGGACCTAGTGAATGACCTACAGAGAGCTGGGGCCAAAGTAACAAAGCCTACCATCAGTAACACACTATGCCGCCAGGGACTCAAATCCTGCAGTGCCAGACGTATCCCCCTGCTTAAACCAGTACATGTCCAGGCCCGTCTGAAGTTTGCTAGAGAGCATTTGGATGATCCAGAAGAAGATTGTGAGAATGTCATATGGTCAGATGAAACCAAAATATAACTTTTTGGTAAAAACTCAACTCGCCGTGTTTGGAGGACAAAGAATCCTGAGTTGCATCCAAAGAACACCATACCTATTGTGAAGCATGGGGGTGGAAACATCATGCTTTGGGGCTGTTTTTCTGCAAAGGGACCAGGACGACTGATCCGTGTAAAGGAAAGAATGAATGGGGCCATGTATCGTGAGATTTTGAGTGAAAACCTCCTTCCATCAGCAAGGGCATTGAAGATGAAACATGGCTGGGTCTTTGAGCATGACAATGATCCCAAACACACCGCCCCGGGCAACGAAGGAGTGGCTTCGTAAGAAGCATTTCAAGGTCCTGGAGTGGCCTAGCCAGTCTCCAGATCTCAACCCCATAGAAAATCTTTGGAGGGAGTTGAAAGTCCGTGTTGCCCAGCAACAGCCCCAAAACATCACCGCTCTAGAGGAGATCTGCATGGAGGAATGGGCCAAAATACCAGCAACAGTGTGTGAAAACCTTGTGAAGACTTATAGAAAACGTTTGACCTCTGTCATTGCCAACAAAGGGTATATAACAAAGTATTGAGAAACTTTTGTTATTTTTTTATTTTTATTTTTAATTTCACCTTTATTTAACCAGGTAGGCTAGTTGAGAACAAGTTCTCATTTGCAACTGCGACCTGGCCAAGATAAAGCATAGCAGTGTGAGCAGACAACAAAGAGTTACACATGGAGTAAACAATTAACAAGTCAATAACACAGTAGAAAACAAAGGGGGAGTCTATATACAATGTGTGCAAAAGGCATGAGGAGGTAGTCAAATAATTACAATTTTGCAGATTAACACTGGAGTGATGAATGATCAGATGGTCATGTACAGGTAGAGATATTGGTGTGCAAAAGAGCAGAAAAGTAAATAAATAAAAACAGTATGGGGATGAGGTAGGTGAAAAAGGGTGGGCTATTTACCAATAGACTATGTACAGCTGCAGCGATCGGTTAGCTGCTCAGATAGCTGATGTTTGAAGTTGGTGAGGGAGATAAAAGTCTCCAACTTCAGCGATTTTTGCAATTCGTTCCAGTCACAGGCAGCAGAGTACTGGAACGAAAGGCGGCCAAATGAGGTGTTGGCTTTAGGGATGATCAGTGAGATACACCTGCTGGAGCGCGTGCTACGGATGGGTGTTGCCATCGTGACCAGTGAGCTGAGATAAGGCGGAGCTTTACCTAGCATGGACTTGTAGATGACCTGGAGCCAGTGGGTCTGGCGACGAATATGTAGCGAGGGCCAGCCGACTAGAGCATACAAGTCGCAGTGGTGGGTGGTATAAGGTGCTTTAGTGACAAAACGGATGGCACTGTGATAGACTGCATCCAGTTTGCTGAGTAGAGTATTGGAAGCCATTTTGTAGATGACATCGCCGGAGTCGAGGATCGGTAGGATAGTCAGTTTTACTAGGGTAAGCTTGGCGGCGTGAGTGAAGGAGGCTTTGATGCGGAATAGAAAGCCGACTCTTGATTTGATTTTCGATTGGAGATGTTTGATATGAGTCTGGAAGGAGAGTTTGCAGTCTAGCCAGACACCTAGGTACTTATAGACGTCCACATATTCTAGGTCGGAACCATCCAGGGTGGTGATGCTAGTCGGGCATGCGGGTGCAGGCAGCGACCGGTTGAAAAGCATGCATTTGGTTTTACTAGCATTTAAGAGCAGTTGGAGGCCACGGAAGGAGTGTTGTATGGCATTGAAGCTTGTTTGGAGGTTAGATAGCACAGTGTCCAAAGACGGGCCGAAAGTATATAGAATGGTGTCGTCTGCGTAGAGGTGGATCAGGGAATCGCCCGCAGCAAGAGCAACATCATTGATATACACAGAGAAAAGAGTCGGCCCGAGAATTGAACCCTGTGGCACCCCCATAGAGACTGCCAGAGGACCAGACAGCATGCCCTCCGATTTGACGCACTGAACTCTGTCTGCAAAGTAATTGGTGAACCAGGCAAGGCAGTCATCCGAAAAACCGAGGCTCCTGAGTCTGCCGATAAGAATATGGTGATTGACAGAGTCGAAAGCCTTGTTGAACAAATACCTATTTTACACCATTTGCAAATACATTCATAAAAAATCCTACAATGTGTTTTTCTGGATTTTTTTTCTAATTTTGTCTGTCATAGTTGAAGTGTACCTATGATGAAAATTACAGGCCTCTCTCATCTTTTTAAGTGGAAGAACTTGCACAATTGGTGGCTGACTAAATACTTTTTTGCCCCACTGTACATTACATGAGTAATGTAGGGTATGGTTAGGGTTATTATATAAAGTGGCATTGTTTAAAGTGACTAGTGACACATTTATTACATACAATTTATTTTTAAAGTGGCTAGAGATTTGAGTCAGTATATGTTGGCAGCAGCCACTGAATGTTAGTGATGGCTGTTTAACAGTCTGATGGCCTTCAGATAGAAGCTGTTTTTCAGTCTCTCGGTCCCAGCTGTGATGTACCTGTACTGACCTCACCTTCTGGATGACATCGGGTGGTGTAGGTGTCCTGGAGGGCAGGTAGTTTGCCCTCTGTGATGCGTTGTGCAGACCTCACTACCCTCTGGAGAGCCTTACAGTTGTGGGTGGAGCTGTTGCCGTACCAGGTGGTGATACAGCCCAACAGGATGCTCTCGATTGGCATGTCAAAGTCTATGATCAATGCTTTTTTGTTGTTGTATATTTATATGCACTTATGTATTTAAATTGTACTGTCCTGAAGTTATTAACATAACAATCATACAAATAAACTGGTGTTGACCTTACTTTTTGTCTGTTTGTTAAGTACTGTTAGTCTGGGTGCCAAACAAGGTGGAACATCGGGAACATTGCCTTAATAGACGCATTGTCGACAGTCCAATGCGTTCCTTGGATTAAATTCCGGCCAAAGCACTTGAGATGATTTGGTCTTGCAATTTTGTGGTAAATGGCTAAAGTTTGCAGCAGTGGATATTTAAACTAATCTGAAATGTGGCCCCATAGTTAAACTACGTTTCAGGGTAAGTAGGTAAATTATCATGTTGCAGATTGCTGAACTAGAAAATATTAAGAACTTTTCATACAATCGCTCATAAATAAGTGCATTAAAACACAGGTGAAAACTTAGTTATTTGACAGTTTATTCAAACATTTATTCAAAAATAAAAAATGAATCCTTATCTAATGAATTGCACTATGTTTAGACAGGAAAAAAGGGCACAGGAATGTGTAAATTGTGTTCATGAAGAGGCCATTGGACCGTATGGCCTAGAAAATAAGAAATCCTTCTGTCACAGCAACGTCTTCAGGCTCCATATACTCTTCAGGCCCCATACACACTCAGGTTGTGCAACTGATGTGCAAAGCATTTGACACAATGGTTGTGATATTACTTTTAGTTTTGTGATACAACAGCATCTCCACAAAGCTGGTGTAAAGTTTGGTGCATAAATACTCTATCACAACGGTTGGGCCAAATGCGTTGTATATCAGTTGTACTACTTGAGTGTGTACGGGCAATTCAGATCATCCTAGGATGCCAACATAGCATTCAGCAATTATTTTAGAGGTATTTTCTCCTACACATTTGTTTTCACTCACAAATAAAGTTAAATGCCATGCTTGTGGGATTAACTGCAGGATAATGCTGAACCTTCACAAAACCCACATTGGTGCTGACTCAGGAGCAGCTACACCACAGTGTCTGCAGGTTCACTCCTCCCTTGTACTTGATTGATCAATTAAGGGTCGTGTTCTTCTGCTCAGACATTGCATTGCTGACGAATGCTAGATCTTACAACGCCTGGATAGGTATTTTACGCATCAACTAACCACATGTTATAGCAATCTGTTGCGCGACAGCACAGTCGATGATGTAGCACACAACCTTTGGTTGATGCATGTATAGTCTGAGCACGGGAACACGACCAAGGTCAGTGATTAGTTAGGAACTCCCCTCACCTAGTCTGACTTAATTGAAAGAATATAACAAAAACCAGCAGACACTATGCCCTGCATGGAATGAGTCTGACACCACTGCACCCCTGGGCTAGAGTATCTGGGGCAATACAGTGCCTTCGTAAAGTATTCAGACCCCTTGACTTGATCCACATTTTGTCACGTTACAACCTTATTCTAAAATGGATTAAATAAATACAAATATTCAGCAATCTACACACAATACAGCATAATGACAGAGCGAAAACAAGTTATTTGAAAGTTTTGCAAATGTTATATTTTACGTATTCAGACCCTTTTATGAGACTCGAAATTGAGACCAGGTACATCCTGTTTCCATTGATCATCCTTGAGATGTTTCTACAACTTGATTGGAGTCCACTTGTGGTAAATTCAATTGATTGGACATGATTTGGAAAGGCCCACAGTTGACAGTGCACGTCGGAGCAAAGGTCGAAGGAATTGTCCGTAGTGTTCCGAGACAGGATTGCGTTGCGGCACAGATCTGGGGAAGCGTACCAAAAAATGGCGGCAGCATTGAAGGTTTCCAAGAACACAGTGGCCTCCATCATTCTTAAATGGAAGACCTTTGGAACCACCAAGACTCTTCCTAGAGCTGGCCGCCTGGCAAAACTGAGCAATCGGGGGAGAAGGGCCTTGGTCAGGGATAGATAGAGCTCCTCGGTCAGGGATAGATAGAGCTCCTCTGTGGAGATGGGAGAACCTTCCAGAAGGACAACCATCTCTGCAGCACTGCTATGTTCCTGTTGTCAACTTCTGATGATTTAATTAAAGATATCGTCTGAATGCTAATTTCACCAATGAGCCAATGATTGACAAGGAAAGAACCCCAACACATCCAGGACCTATATACTAGGCGTGTCAGGGGAAAGCCCAATTTTTTTATATTTTGGCTCTGTACTCCAGCAGTTTGGATTTGAAATCAAATGATTCATGAGGCGACAGTACAGAATGTCACCTTTTTATTTGACAATATTGTCTATTTTACCATTTAGACAAAAGCACTTTACGCATCTTGTCCCCCACATGTATATGACCACATCAAGCTTGTGGCTACGAACTTGATGTATTTGCAGTTTGATTTGGGTCATATCTGCCCAATAGTAACTGAATGGTGAATGTCGTGTCATTTTTAATCACTTTTTCTTACAGTAAGTGAGAATATTTTTGGGGTTGAAAGATCTTAATCAATTTGGATGCTGTCATGATCAGAAAAAAATGATCATGAATGAATGACGAGTGAGAAAGTTGGAGTCAAAGATGATACACCCCCTCCCGTTTGCCCATGTTCCTGAATGGTTTTGTGATACTCAACTCATCCTGCGGTATTAAGCACATTCATAACAAATTAATGTCACTTTACTTAAGGTGTCTATACACACTCTATAACGGCATGTGACATGGTTATGTAGTGCATAATGCCATTCAATGTTAAGTGACAGAGTTTAATCAATGATAAAACGCCATTATAACATCTGGTATGCAGACACTTATGAAGCATATGACATAAGTTGTCATGCAGCATGTAATAGCAGTTGATAGAGCATGACAACAGGATGAACAGTCCTTATGGCAAATGTTGTGTTCTATAGCGGATATATATATATATTTTTGTTCACCTTTATTTAACCAGGTAGGCTAGTTGAGAACAAGTTCTCATTTGCAACTGCGACCTGGCCAAGATAACGCAAAGCAGTTCGACACATACAACAACAGAGTTACACATGGAATAAACAAACATTCAGTATGTGCAAATGAGGTAGGATAAAGGAGGTAAGGCAATAAATGGGCCATGGTGGCGAAGTAATTACAGTATAGCAATTAAACACTGGAATGGTAGATGTGCAGAAGATGAATGTGCAAGTAGAGATACTGGGGTGCAAAGGAGCAAGATAAATACAGTATGAGGTAGTTTGATGGGCTTTTTACAGATGGGCTATGTACAGGTGCAGTGATCTGTGAGCTGCTCTGACAGCTGGTGCTTAAAGCTAGTGAGGGAGATATGAGTCTCCAGCTTCAGTGATTGTTGCAGTTCGTTCCAGTCATTGGCAGCAGAGAACTGGAAGGAAAGGCGGGCAAAAGAAGAATTGGCTAAGAGGGTGACCAGTGAGATGCGCGTGCTACGGGTGGGTGCTGCTATGGTGACCAGTGAGCTGAGAAGGTGGGGCTTTACTTGGCAGAGACTTGTAGATGACCTGGAGCCAGTGGGTTTGGCGACGAGTATGAAGCGAGGGCCAGCCAACGAGAGCGTACAGGTCGCAGCGGTGGGTAGTATATGGGGCCTTGGTGACAAAACAGATGTTACTGTGATAGACTGCATCCAATTGGAGGCTGTGTTGGAGGTAATTTTGTAAATGACAACGCCAAAGTCGAGGATCGGTAGGATGGTCAATTTTACTACGGTATGTTTGGCAGCATGAGTGAAGGATGCTTTGTTGCAAAATAGGAAGCCGATTATAGATTTAATTTTGGATTGGAGATGCTTAATGTGAGTCTGGAAGGAGAGTTTACAGTCTAACCAGACACCTAGGTATTTGTAGTTGTCCACATATTCTAAGTCAGAACCGTCCAGAGTAGTGATGCTGGATGGGCGGGCGGGCAGCGATCGGTTGAAGAGCATGTATTTAGTTTTACTTGCATTTAAGAGCTGTTGGAGGCCATGGAAGGAGAGTTGTATGGCATTGAAGCTCGTCTGGAGGTTAGTTAACAGTGTCCAAAGAAGGGCCAGAGTTATACAGAATGGTGTCGTCTGTGTAGAGGTGGACACCTACAGTAATGTTACCCTGTTTGTTTTATGATTCTTTTACATTCTTAACCTTAAATAATCTGCAAGATCAGACAATTTTTTGCAAGGTAGCCACACCTGCAGAGCACGTTACCCAACTGCATAAGGTTAGTCTGAATACCAACCACTGAGAAGTGCATAAGAAAGGTCGTACATTTCCTACTTCTGAAGTGACTTTCCTACTCATCATTATGAATTTTCTGAATCATGGCAGCATTAGTATCACGTTTTAGGAAAGACCCAGATGCAGACAGTGTCGAAGTAACAAAAGTTTATTACTAGAACAGAGGGCAGGCAAAACGACAGGTCAAGGGCAGGCAGAGATCAGTAATCCAGTGTGGTGGGACAAGGTACAGGACGGCGGGCAGGCTCCGGGTCTGGGCAGGCAGAATGGTCAAAACCAGAAAACAGGAGCAAGGGGTGAAAACGCTGTTAGGCTTGACAGACAAAACGAACTGGCAACAAACAGAACACAGGGGATAATGAGGGGAGACACTTGGGGGGTGGAGACAAGCACAAAGACAGGTGAAACAGATCAGGGTGTGACAATTTGGATGGGTTCAGAAACATCTCCGCTCATTTAGAAAGAAAAAGATTCCAGACACCATTTAGTTACTATTAGATAACACATCCCATAATACACAAAAAAAACGAATTGCAAATGCAGCCAATGAATTTGTGTAGTTGCAAACTTGAAGTCATTAGGTCCAAGCGATATGGCACCAAATAATAACTGCACTAGTAAATTTGTCCAAATACTTATGATTTCTTCAAATGGAGGGACTAAATACATTGTGCTTTTATGTCTAAATGGTCAAAAGGATATTCCTTAAATCCAAAAACGTATGGCGAGGACGATACATTACTGTATAAGAGTAGGCGAGGGGCTCTTGGTTATTGGAGCCTCCCATGATGGAGAACGCTGAGTATTGCAAGCAGGACACAGAGTTAGGTATGGTGCCACTGTTCCTGATGGTCATTCTACCTTGTTCACGCTCTCTTTCAATCTCTGCCTTCCATCTCGTTCTTAAAGCTGGTAGGTGCTATTGTGGTCATAGCAGTCCCAATCCATCAGTTCCTTTCGATGAAACCACAGCTGGATCTCCCTCTGAGCCCCCTCTACTGAATCACTGGCATGGACCACATTTCTGGAAAATAAATACAAACCTACATTCATTAAAGTCCAGTTTTGTATTTTGCATTGAAATTATGCACCCACTTTCAAAACACTTTCACAAATGATCAATTTCACGTTTATATAGTATTGTTTTTATCCCTCAATTCTTTAAATATTTGTTTAAAAGGGTATTGTGCAAGTGAAAGATCTTTTCATTTGAGTCTTTATTGAAAAGGTTCACCTGCTGATGTGAATGCTGAAATCCCCCCGGACAGTGCCTGCTTGGGCCTCAGATGGGTTGGTGTCTCCTACCATGATCCGGGATGTCCGGACCACATTATGACCCTCCCACACCTGGACAACAAGAATGGATGTAGTGCTTACCAGGATTAGGGAAATCCAATCTTAAATCAGTCAATTCAGCAAATGAATTGGAAGTGAATCAATCAGATATACACAAGTGGTTAGGTGTTTCGGAATTTAACAGATACAGTGCCTTCAGAAAGTATGCACACCCCTGGACTTGAAGCCATTTTTAAAAAATAGTTTAATTGCTGTGATAGGAGAAACTGAGGATGGATCAACAACATTGTAGTTACTCCACAAAACTAATAAAAATATTCCAAAACATGCTGTCACGCTCATCATAATGATTGGACCAAGATGCGGCGTGGTGTTTCCATCCTTTATTTTGAAAATGAAAACTTCAAAGAACAAAACGAACAAACAAAACATGAAGCTATTAATAATGCTCACTGGCAACTATATCTAGACAAGATCCCACAAAGCACAATGGGAAAATGGCTACCTAAATATGATCCCCAATCAGAGACAACGATAAACCGCTGCCTCTGATTGGGAACCATACTAGGCCAACATAGACATATAATTCACCTAGATAACCCACCCTTAAATCACACCCCGACCTAACCAACATAGAGAATAAAAGCTCTCTATGGTCAGGGCGTTACACATGCATCCTGTTTGCAACAAGGCACTTAAAGTAATATTTTTGTTCTGAAATCAACGTGTTATGTTCAGGGGCAAATCCAATACAACACATTACTGAGCACCACTCTCCATATTTTCAAGCATAGTGGTGGGTGCATCATGTTATGGGTATGCTTGTATTCATTAATGACTGGGGAGTTTCAGGTTTTTCAGACTAAATCCATTATTTGACCCATTTAGAGACTTACTCAGAAAGACTCACAGCTGTAATCGCTACCAAAGGTGCTTCTACAAAGTATTGACTCAGGGGTGTGAATACCTATGGGTCATTCTATGAAAATGGTGGCTTTTTGAACAGCCAACTTAAAAAAAGGTATAGGGGGCAGCATTTTCACTTTTTGATAAATAGCGTGCCCAATTTCATGCCAAGAATATAAGATATGCATATTATTAGTAGATTTGGAGGGAAAACACTCTGAAGTTTCTAAAACTGTTTGAATCATGTCTGTGAGTATAACAGAACTTATGTAGCAGGCAAAACCCAGAGGACTAACCGTTCAGATTTTTGTTTTTTAGGTCTCTGTCTGTTCAGTGAGTTCTCATTGGGAAACGATATTCCTAAGGCACTTGTTTTCAGTTCCTACCGCTTCCACCGGATGTCACCAGTCTTTGGAATTTGGTTGAGGTTATTCCTTTGTGCAATGAAGAAGTACGGCCATCCTGGAAAAGGGTAAGGCTGTTGAGAGTTGGCCAAGACTTGAAAAGTAGCGTTAGTTTCCTCTCGTCCTCTATTGAAAACAGATAGACCCGTCTTCTATTTGATCGATTATTAACGTTTAAAAATACCTAAAGTTGTATTACAAAAGTATTTAGAAATGTTTTGGCAATGTTTACAGGTAACTTTTGAAATATTTTGGAGTGACTTTGCGTAAATTGGAAGCTGTTTTTTTTCTGGATCAAACACGCCAAATAAATCAACATTTTGGTTATATATGGACGGAATTAATCGAACAAAAGGACCATTTGTAATGTTTATGGGACATATTGGAGTGCCAACAAAAGAAGCTCGTCAAAAGTAAGGCATGTTTTATATTTTGTTTCTGCAGGGGTGAAATATGCTACTCTCTTTGTTTACTGCTGTGCTATCATCAGATAATAGCTTCTTATGCTTTCAAATCTGACATGTTGGCTGGATTCACAACGAGTGTCGCTTTAATTTGCTATCTTGCATGTGTGATTCAATGTAAGTTTGAATTTTATAGTATTTTATTTGAATCTGGCGCTATGCATTTTCCCTGGCAATTGGCCAAGTGGGGCATTTGCGTCCCCCTATCCCAGAGAGGTTTTTAACCAGATAATAGTTAAGTGCTTAACATTATAAATCAACAAATGACAGCTTAACATTTTTTATTTTTACTACATTACATTAAAAAAATGCTTGTGCTGCCTTTTTGTCACTGGTGTTACCTATATCTTAGATAACAATTTGGGCTTTCTAGAATGTCATTTCAGTCTTTCATTTGTATATATAATCAAAGACAGTATTGTCATTAACCTTTTCTAAGAAATGGTTTAAATCCTCTAAATCCCTTAAGTAAGTCTGGTGTTTTTGTTTAAGGGAGGCTGCTCTGCGGTGTGGGTCAGCATCACTGCGCTGTCTGTAATGGTAATAGAGGGGAGGGTACGTGAGGCCACGTTGGCTCCCTCTGCTGGGAATACCGGAGCTGGGCACCCCGACACGGACAGCTAAGTGAAGGTAATTAGAGGAAGGTGCCAACCAGCCGTGGAGGCTAAATAAAAGAAGCACGATGGCACACCGCAGAAGAGAAGGGTGAGAGGGACACCAGTTAAGAAATAGAAGGAAGACAGAGCAAAACCTAAGTAACCTAAGTTGTCTTAGTAAAGTTGTTTTGTGGACTAAAGCCTCTGTGTCAATCTCTGCACGCTCCACCCAATGGTTTACCACACTATCAAAAGGAAAGTCATATTATGTGATTACAATATTGAAACAGTAATAAACTGCAAATAAGTATTTTTTTAATATAATTGTTGAGGGTTTTATAAAATTTTACGTGTGGTGTTACCAGCAAGAACAGTAACACATCTGCAGACACAATGGCATATCTAAGATGGCGGCCACTGTAGCTCAAATGACACTTTTTAAATTGTAAATCAATCACTTAATCATGCAATTTTATCAATAATTTTTATCCAATTTCTTTTCCCCTTACTATAAACGATATAACACCAGTGACATCTTAAGTCCTCGCATGAAATTAATCATCAAATTGGTGACACATCAAGCACCATGTGCTTTACAAAACAGTCCCGTCTCCAATGAACCTTTGACCCAGGAAGAATTTGGCAAGGATGTTGCATTTTTTCAGAGTGGTGGTTTTTATACATTTTAACACCAGTGACATGAAATTGAGGGACAGCTATTACTTGTAAATTTGTCATATTTTTTTTTTTTTTTTTTTTAAGTAGTCCACTAATTTGCTCTAATACTTTCCTTTGTATTATGACATTTAAAGAGGGAGAAATATATATATATATATATAGCACAAAAGCAATAATGGCATAGTAGTGAATAAGTGTCATATGACATCAGTCAAAAATAATGAATTATTGTCAGCTCATGCTTACATCTTCACACAATGGCATCAGTTGGATTTAATTCAGCTGTTATCTCTTGTCCTAGCAGTTGACACAAATTGTCGTAACTTTCACTTGCATGACACACTGACATAGCTTTGTTTGGTTGTAGTGCTTAATAGTCTCAGTTTCTCTTTACTGTATCCAGTTGTCTTGTCATTCTTAAGCACGGTTGTGAAGTACATGATTTTCATGGTGCCAGCCAAGCTTGTTTTCTTTGCAAGCAACTTGTTTGTTAATGACAGTGAAGTGAAGACATTGCCCATGGTGTTAATTCTCCCCATGCCAATGTAAGGTTCCACAAGACTCATCACCATATACTCAATACCAGTGGCGATTTTAGCATGCAAATCTTGGTGGGGGAAACAAAAAAAAGTTGCATGCCAGCAAAGCCACTACACAACACTAAACAATATATTAATTGCACTATAAAGGTGACAAACACCTTACTACTGCTACACCTGGCTACCAGTGGAGCCTTGTCTGGCAGCAAAACAGTTAATTCAGCCTTATTTGCTGCCTTTAAGAAACACATAGCTGATAGGCTGACTTGCTTAAACAAGTGTGGTTTCTAATGACAATTGAGATGTACAAACTAAGGCACAAGTGGATAAGAGGCAATCCGTAATTTCAATTAAGACATTAATGAGCGAGCAACGACGGACATAGTCCCTATAACTGCACCTGGCTAGTTCTGCACTTTTGAAATGTACAGTGATAGAATTCAGAACATGGGCCGTCCCTGTACCAGTCAGAACCGTAGGTAGGATAAATAGGGAATGGGGGATACCTAGTCAGTTGTACAGCTGAATGCATTCAACTGAAATGTGTCTTCCGAATTTAACCCAACCCCTCTGAATCAGAGAGGTGCGGAGGGCTGCCTTAATCAACAGCCCAGGGAACAGTGGGTTATCTGCCTTGCTCAGGGACAGAATGACAGATTTTTACCTCGTCAGCTTGGGGAATTGATCCAGCAACCTTTCAGTTACTGGCCGAATGCTCTAATCACTAGGCTACCTGTCCCCCAAATAAATGGGGAATATAAAGCGACAATGAAAGCTCTTACTATATTCAATGATTACATTTCTTGGAAACAGGTTATAGGCTATTTGTGCACCACCAAATTAGAACAGTAGGCGAAATTAAGAGGTGAAAACAGACCAAATTATTAGGGTGAGGCACATTGAACGCCGTTTGGGTCTTTGCGTGTCAAAAAGACACACGTCATTTAACACTATTTGAAGAGTTAAATACGCGTTTAATGCGGCTCCGTTTCTTTAACCATAATAAAGATAAAGAAAAACAATTTTCCAATTTTGCCATTAATCTAATTGTGCTAATGGAAAAATGGAATATTCATAAATGTAAATTCACTAATAAAAAACACTTTTCTGTGTTTTCTATAAGGAATTCGAGCAGTACATTAAGACCATTCAACATTCTTCTAATAAGAAAGCTGTGAAAACAATCTATGTGTGTTCCTTTTAAGGTCTTTGTATAATGTGTAATTTGTTGTACATATGTTATCATTGTCTATTTGTGTACTTCTTGTATGTATACAGACTATTCTTCATTATTAAAAATACATTTTAAAAATACGCTTTTAATTTGACACGACAAATAACACAATTCTATTATAGAATGCTGTGTGTGCTGAATTTGCACGTGCAAGCCATCACCACAACTACCAACGTTATGTGTTTACAATACCGCGTTGGTGAAAATAGACCAAATTATTAGGGTGAGGCATGTGTGCTACTAACGGCTTACTACACACTTAATATATATTTTTTTGCTACAGTATACATTTCTCCATATTTCATTTCTTGCATATCACATAATTTATGCAGCAGCATACAATACATTTTTGGACTCACCCTGTGAAGGTGGCGCAGCGGTCCTTTGTGGGCAAATGTCATATCAAACTTTGTCATCAAAGTCTGGCATTCTCTGGCTTTATGGTGGGAACTCGGAGAAAAAAAACACAGCCACTCCATTGAATAGCAGGCAAACGTTATTGATTTCTTTGCAACGCTTGCAGTTAGCCATTGATTCCTTCCAAACGGCTCATTGTTGAATTTGCGATTTCCAACTTGTTTTGTAATCTTTTTGTACAATGGCCAATGAGCACCGATATGTTTAGTTTATAATTTCTCTTCATATGACAAGGATTAAAAAGGATTTGCCAGTAGAGAGTCGACTTGATGACAACTGATGATGACTGCTAGCTAAGACTTTGAAAGTAAGATGTTGACAGTCCAATCAAAGCTTCTGTAGATATGTGATTTGATGTCATTCTATCTGTGGCCAATGACCTTGAGCCTTCTTGGATAAGCTCTTCTAATATAACTCTATGACAGAACCCAAGGGGTTAAACATTTTGACCACACAGAACCCAAACCAGCTGCGTATGTGCGCCATCGTGCATTAATGTATTTTTCCCCACACCAAACGCGATCACGACACGCAGGTTAAAATATCAAAACAAAACTCTGAACCAATTATATTAATTTGGGGACAGGTTGAAAAGCATTAAGCATTTATGGCTTTGTGGGTACCTGCTTCTATAAACCAATGAGGAGATGGGAGAGGCAGGACTTGCAGCCCGATCTGCATCAGAAATAGAACTGACTTCTATTTTAGCCCTTGGCAACGCAGATGCTTGTTGGTGCGCGCGCGAGCAGTGTGGGTGCAATAATTGAATAACACAGATTTCTAAATGTATTTTGCAGCGCTCGTGCATGCGGTGTAGTCAGCCTGTAACTTGGGGACACTACTGTCCCATAAGTGACAGAAAACTGAGCCAATCATGACAGAAAACTAAACCAATAACACGCAACGCTCTGTATTTTCTGCTGGCTTTTCTGCCACCACCACAGAAAGCACTGAGCTAGACTGAAACACCTGCATTTTGGAGCTGCCTTACTCAAGAAAGCAAAAAAGAGACCATGTTTCTATGCGGATTTATTCACTTTTCTATGCGGTTTTATTAATTTTTCTTTTCACATTGTTTAAAAACTGATATGTCACAAACTGATATGTGACTCTTAAAAAAAAAAAAATGAAGAGACCACTGTAAAATGATCAGTTTCTCTGGTTTTACTATTTAGAGGTATGTGTTTGGGTAAAATTTAAATGTAGTTTTATTCTATAAATGACTGACAACATTTCTCCCAAATTCCAAATAAAAATATTGTCATTAAGAGCATTTATTTGCAGAAAATGACAACTGGTCAAAATAACAAAAAAATGCAGTGTTGTCAGACCTCAAATAATGCAAAAAATAAGTTTATATTCATTTTTAAACAACACAATACTAATGTTTTAACTTAGGAAGGATTCAGAAATCAATATTTGGTGGAAAAACCCTGATTTTCAATCACAGCTTTCATGCGTCTTGGCATGCTCTCCACCAGTCTTTCACATTGATTTTGGGTGACTTTATGCCACTCCTGGCGCAAAAACGCAAGCAGCTCGGCTTTGTTTGACAGTTATGACCAGCCATCTTCCTCTTCATCATATTCCAGAGGTTTTCAATGGGGTTCAGGTCTGGAGATTGTGTTGGCCATGACAGGGTCTTGATCTGGTGGTCCTCCATCCACACCTTGATTGAACTGACTGTGTGGCATGGAGCATTGTCCTGCTAGAAAGACCAATCTTCAGAGTTTGGGAACATTGTCAGAGTAGAAATAGTCAAACCAGAGAAACTACTAATTTTGCAGTGGTCTCTTAATTTTTTCCAGAGCTGTATTTATATATAGAGATTTTTTTTAACCTAAAAGTGTGGTGCTCAAAACAGGTGGGGCTTTGCCAGAGTCTCCGAATCTCGCTCACCTGCTGCCCGATGTGCATATTTTCCTAGATATTGAAAGCATGTACAATTACACACGCTCTCAGTGTGTAGCCTACTCCAAGTAGGCCAGAGTTGAGTGATATGACTGCTTGGATTAACAACGACAGTGTGTTATATAGACTTATTTAGGAAAAATCAAGGACGGAGGGGGGCATGACTTTAAAAAATGGCAGAGTAATATTTATTTTTAAATTCATGAGCAGTCAAAATGACTGCTTTAGAGGTTCTAGAGTTAACCAATTGATATTGTGTCATCATGTTTTACAATACACTACTATCATCAGTCTGAGGTAAAAAATAGATACCCTTACCCTGCCCGAGGTGTTGGAAGAGGCTGTATTGGGATGAGGATTCATCAACATGTTTGATGTTTGTGGTGCACTCACTCAACACTTTTTTTGTGATAAATTAGTATATTGTCTTCAAGTTTGATAAGGTAAGCGAATGCATGTATTCTCATAAATGTAGCCCATACATACATTCATTCTTTGTAGCAATTAGATCTTTCATTGCTTTAAACTAGTAGTTGTCGTTCATATTGATTATGTGCTGTTCCTTCTCTGTTTCTAGAAGCAATCAGTTACAAAACAGAAAGCACAAACCACCGCATTTAACCACAGGAAGGTGACTGGAAATATGGCCGAATGCAAACAATCCAGTTATGCCCTCCGCAAGGCAATCAAACAGGCAAAACGTCAGTTCAGAGACAAAGTGAAGTCTCAATTCAACGTCTCAGACTCCGTATGTGGCAGGGACTCCAGACATGTACGTATTACAAAGGGAAAACCAGCCACGTCGCAGATATCAAAATCTTGCTCCCAGAAAAGCTAAACACTTTCTTTGCCCGATTTAAGGATAACACAGTGCCACCGAAATCCTCAAATGCAGCTTTTCTATGTCCAGAGATAACTCAGGGGGAGACATTGATAAAGTTCTCAAGCTAACTGAAGAGATGATGATTAAGCATGATATTAGTAGTTGGGATGTGAGCGCATCATAGCAGTGAAAACTGCCTGTAAAATTGGCAGACAGTGTAGTCACAGCTTCATTAGGGAAAACATCCAGCATCAAGAGTGCCAGTGACCTGAGGTAACTTTGGAACAATATTCTAGACAGATTGAGTTAAACTCAAGATTTTAAGAAGATACATATGGGATCATGCAAGCGGCAGCCTCCTTTTCCAAAGAATCCCAAACCTGCGGCCTTAAAGAGCAGCTGGAGAACACATGCGATCATTATGCAATATAAATTGAGGATGCTGAATTCACTGTTTTTACTCAGCAGTTGAGTCGCAAAATGTGTACTTGACAGCTGCCCCGATGATATTTTCCCTAATTTAAAGTCTCTGTTAATTAAGGACCATTGTCACACTTCCAATGACATCATGCAGTGTGGAGAGACTTTTCTCAACAACAAGGATAAAAAATAGTCTTCGCACATCAATGACAAGCGCCCGGCTGAACCACTTCAGTTTGCTGTCTTTTGAGCATGAACTGACAGATACATTGGATTATGATGAGATCATCACCATATTCAACTCAAAGTCTCGCCATCTGCGCCTCGTGATGTAGGTCACGCCTTATGATTCGTCTACTAAAGGTAAGGTACCTTTTTATAGTACTACTGCCCGCCATGGTATAAATTGTAACATCAAATATAGGCTTGTTTTCCCATCAAGTTTAAAGTGTGCCTGAAGATGAGTTTTATGTTGTTGGCAACTGGTCTAAAGTTACTGTCTTATTTGAATATGCTGGGATAGGTCATGATTTGTATATGTAACGAGGTTGCTCCAAGTACTATGCACTAGTATAAAACGATTGTATTACAAAATAATATGTAGTGCACATCGCAAAATAAATGTTATAAACAAGTAGAAAAAATGCCTATCCAAATTTTTCTAGGCCATCCCAAAAATAAATTCTACCTACACCCCTGGTTTACGGATATATTCAATCTCCCCTACCCCAGTCTACTGCCCCCACTTGCTTGTTCCTGTACCCAAGAAAGCAAAGATAACTGAACTAAATGACTATCGCCCCGTAGCACTCCTGTCTTCATGAAGTGCTTTACTAGTAAAGGATCATATCACCTACACCCTAGACCCACTGCAATTTGCATACCGCCCCAGTAGATCCACGGATGATGCAATCGCCATCGCACTGCAAACTGCATTATCCCATCTGGACAAGAATACCTATGTAAGAATGCTGTTCATTGACTACAGCTAAGCCTTCAACACCCATAGTACCCTCCAAGCTCATCATTAAGCTCAGGGTCCTGGATCCAAACCCCGCCTTGTGCAACTGGGTCCTGGACTTCCTGACGGGCCGCCCCCAGGTGGTGAAGATAGGCAACAACACCTACACTGATCATCAACACAAGGGTCCCACAAGGGTGCGTGCTCAGTCCCCTCCTGTACTCCCTGTTCACACATGACTGTGTGGCCACGCACGCCTCCAATTCAACCATCAAGTTAGCAGACAACACAACAGTGGTAGGTCTGAGTACCAACATCGATGAGACAGCCTACAGGGAGGAGGTGAGGGTACTGGTGGAGTGGTGCCAGGAAAATAACCACTCCTTCAATGACAACAATATCAAGGAGCTGATCGTGGACTTCAGGAGACAGCAGAGGGACTACGCCCCCATCCACATCGACGGGGCCGCAGAAAAGCTTGAAGTTCCTCGGGCATACACATCCCTGACAATCTGAAATGGTCCACCCACACAGACAGTGTTGTGAAGAAGGTGCAACAGCGCCTCTTCAACCTCAGGAGGCTAAAGAAATTTGGCTTGGCACCTAAGACCCGCACAAACCTTTACAGGTGCACCATTGAGAGCATCCTGTCAGGCTGTATCACTGCCTGGTACAACAACTGCACCATCTGCAACCGCAGGGCTATCCAAAGGGTGGTGCAGTCTGCCCAACGCATCACCGGGGCCACACTGACTGCCCTCCAGGACATTTACAGCCCCCGGTGTCACAGGAAGGCCAAGGAGATCATCAAGGACCTCAGCCACCTGAGCTACGACCTGTTCACCCGATATCATCCAGAAGGCAGGGTCAGTACAGGTGCATAAAAGCTGGGACCGAGAGACTGAAAAACAGTTTCTATTTCAAGGCCATCAGACTTAAATAACCATCACTAGCTGGCTTCCACCCGGTTATGCAATCTTGCATCTTACAGGCTCCTGCCCTATGCACATAGACATGGAACACTGGCCACTTTAATAAAGGAATACTGGTCACTTTAATAATGTTTATATACTGTTCAACGCCTTTCATATGTATATACTGTATTCTAGTCAAGGCCATTATATTCAACTATTGTTGTACATATAGTATTCTATCCTATGTACACTACCATTCAAAAGTTTGGGATCACCTAGAAATGTCCTTGTTTAAAAAAAAAAAAAAAACAACAACAAAAAAAAAACATTCAAATTGATCAGAAATACAGTGTAGACATTGTTAATGTTGTAAATTTGTAGCTGGAACCGGCTGATTTTTTAATGGACTATCTGTATAGGCGAACAGAGGTCCATTATCAGCAACCATATCATTCCTGTGTTCCAATGGCATGTTGCGTTAGCTAATCCAAGTTTATAATTTTAAAAGGCTAATTGATCATAAGAAAACCCTTTGGCAATTATGTGTTAGCACAGCTGAAAACTGGTGTCCTGATTAAAGAAGCAATAAAACGGTCCTTCCTTAGACTTGTGGAGCATCTGGAGCATCTCAAAATTTGTGGGTTTGCTTACAGGCTCAAAATTTCAGTCTATTCTTGTTCTGAGAAATTATGGCTGTTCCTTGCGAGAAATTGCCAAGAAACTGAAGATCTCGTAGAAAGCTGTGTATAGTCATGTGCAAAAGTTTTGAGAATGACACAAATATTAACACAAAGTCTGCTGCCTCAGTTTGTATGATGGAAATTTGCATATACTCCAGCATGTTATGAAGAGTGATCAGATGAATTGCAATTAATTGCAAAGTCCCTCTTTGCCATGCAAATGAACTGAATCCCCAAAAAACATTTCCACTGCATTTCAGCCCTGCCTCAAAAGGACCAGCTGACATCATGTCCGTGATTCTCTCGTTAACACAGGTGTGAGTGTTGACGAGGACAAGGCTGGAGATCCCTCTGTGATGCTGATTGAGTTCGAATAACAGACTGGAAGCTTCAAAAGGAGGTTGGTGCTTGGAATCATTGTTCTTCATCTGTCAACCATGGTTACCTGCAAGGAAACATGTGCCGTAATCATTGCAAGGATATTGCTGCCAGTAAGATTGCACCTAAATCAACCATTTATCGGATCATCAAGAACTTCAAGGAAAGCGGTTCAATTGTTGTGAAGGCTTCAGGGTGCACAAGAAAGTCCAGCAAGTGCCAGGACCATCTCCTAAGGTTGATTCAGCTGCGTGATCGGGGCACCACCAGTACAGAGCTTGCTCAGCAGGCAGGTGTGAGTGCATCTGCACGCACAATGAGGCGAAGACTTTTGCAGGATGGCCTGGTGTAAAGAAGGGCAGCAAAGACACTTCTCTCCTGGAAAAACATCAGGGACAGACTGATAATTCTAACCTAGAAGGAGAGTGATGGAGTGTTGCATCAGATGACCTAGCCTCCTCAATCACCCGACCTCAACCCAAATGAGATGGTTTGGGATGAGTAGGACCACAGAGTGAAGGAAAAGCAGCCAACAAGTGCTCAGCATATTTGTATCACAAATATCTTATAACACTGTCACTGTAAAACTCCTTCAAGGGTTTTGTAAAGCATTCCAGGTGAAGCTGGTTGAGAGAATACCAAAAGTGTGCAAAGCTGTCATCAAGGCAAAGCTTAGCTACTTTGAATAATCTAAAAGATTAAATGTATTTTGATTTGTTTAACACTTTTTTTTTGGGTTACTACATGATTCCATATGTGTTATTTCATATTTTTGATGTCTTCACTATTATTCTTCAATAGAAAATAGTAAAAAATAAAGAGAACCCTGGAATGACTAGGTGCGTCCAATCTTTTGACTGGTACTCTATGTAAAACAATTGTTATTTATATTTACAATCCCTTTCATCCAAACAGATTACCCATTTACCTAGCTCATCAATGGTTTATCAATTTGTAAATTACAGTGCATAGAGAATGGTGTTATTTCTATCAGGGAAAAATATGTTTTTCCACCACTGGAACAGACAGGTTTCCTTGTGCGTTAAGGTGTTGGAATTATGAGGGAATTACGTCAGGGCCAGAATATGATGTATCTGTAGACACACCTTCATTTCTCTCATCTCTACCCTAAACAAATAGGTAGCTGGCACATGCGTTACCTCGTGCCTAATTTTAAGATCAGAACATAGAAAGAAAAGTGCATAAAAAAAGGATTATAATTAATTTTACGCTCATGTAATCTGGGCCTGAATTCCCCCCTAATTGAATAATGGTACAGTAGGTAGCCCAGAGGAGATGATAGAGAGGTGGTTCAAGTCTTGGGCTAGGCAGTGAAAAAGTTAATTGAACTGGCAAATGGAGGACTACTGGTCTCAGATCATACACATCACTGACAGTCTGAAATGGTCCACCCACTACCGTTGATCAAGGTACATGAGCTGCAGGCCCAGACGGCATCCCCAGCCGCGCCCTCAGAGCATGCGCAGACCAGCTGGCTGGTGTGTTTACGGACATATTCAATCAATCCCTATCCCAGTCTGTTGTTCCCACATGCTTCAAGAGGGCCACCATCGTTCCTGTTCCCAAGAAAGCTAAGGTAACTGAGCTAAACGACTACCGCCCCGTAGCACTCACTTCCGTCATCATGAAATGCTTTGAGAGACGAGTCAAGGACCATATCACCTCCACCCTACCTGACACCCTAGACCCACTCCAATTTGCTTACCGCCCAAATAGGTCCACAGACGATGCAATCTCAACCACACTGCACACTGCCCTAACCCATCTGGACAAGAGGAATACCTATGTGAGAATGCTGTTCATCGACTACAGCTCGGCATTTAACACCATAGTGCCCTCCAAGCTCGTCATCAAGCTCGAGACCCTGGGTCTCGACCCCGGCCTGTGCAACTGGGTACTGGACTTCCTGACGGGCCGCCCCCAGGTGGTGAGGGTAGGCAACAACATTTCCACCCTGCTGATCCTCAACACTGGGGCCCCACAAGGGTGCGTTCTGAGCCCTCTCCTGTACTCCCTGTTCACCCACGACTGCGTGGCCACGCACGCATCCAACTCAATCATCAAGTTTGCGGACGACACAACAGTGGTAGGCATGATTACCAACAACGACGAGACGGCCTACAGGGAAGAGGTGAGGGCCCTCGGAGTGTGGTGTCAGGAAAATAACCTCACACTCAACGTCAACAATAGTAGTGGAGAGGGTAGTAAGTTTTAAGTTCCTCGGCGTACACATCACAGACCAACTGAATTGGTCCACCCACACAGACAGCATCGTGAAGAAGGCGCAGCAGCGCCTCTTCAAACTCAGGAGGCTGAAGAAATTCGGCTTGTCACCAAAAGCACTCACAAACTTCTACAGATGCACAATCGAGAGCATCCTGTCGGGCTGTATCACCGCCTGGTACGTCAACTGCTCCGCCCACAACCGTAAGGCTCTCCAGAGGGTAGTGAGGTCTGCACAACGCATCACCGGGGGCAAACTACCTGCTCTCCAGGACACCTACACCACCCGATGTCACAGGAAGGCCATAAAGATCATCAAGGACAACAACCACCCGAGCCACTGCCTGTTCACCCCGCTATCATCCAGAAGGCGAGGTCAGTACAGGTGCATCAAAGCTGGGACCGAGAGACTGAAAAACAGCTTCTATCTCAAGGCCATCAGACTGTTAAACAGCCACCACTAACATTGAGTGGCTGCTGCCAACACACTGACTCAACTCCAGCCACTTTAATAATGGGAATTGATGGGAAATGAGGAAGGAACTCTCACCATAACAACTATGGGACCAGAGGTCATGTAGTACAGGAGACTGGGGTAAAAGGGCTTCCTCCTTAACTCCTGGTAGTGCTGAGAGAGCAGCTCCTCTGATGCCTGAAGGAAAGAAAGCCAACATTATTTTAACCTTTATTTTAGTCTGGTATTTACAGTGACTTCATTAAGTATTCATACCCTTGACTTATTCAACATTTTGTTGTGTTAGAGCCTGCATTCAACATTTAAAATCTACACAGATTTTCAAGTAGATTTAAGTCAAAACAGTGAACATTCACTGTCTGCTTGGTAAGCAACTCCAGTGTATATTTAGCCTTGTGTTTTAGGTTATTGTCCTGCTGAAAGGTAAATTCATATCCCAGTGTCTGTTGGAAAGCAGACTGAATCAAGTTTTCCTCACAGGATTTTGCCTGTGCTTAGCTCCAGTCCGTTTATTTTCTTCCCCCCCAAAAACTCCCTAGTCCTTGCTGATGACAAGCATACCCATACCTACCACCAAATATGAAGAGTGGTACTCAGTGATGTGTTGTTTGCCCCAAACATAATGCTTTGCATTCAAGACAAAAAGTTAATTGCTTGTTGCAAACAGGATGCATGTTTTGGAATATGTTTATTGTGTACAGGCTTCCTTCTTTTCACTCTGTCAATTAGGTTAGTATTGTGGAGTAACTACAATGTTGTTGATCCATCCTTAGTTCTCTCTGATCACAGTCATTACATTCTTTAACGGTTTTAAAGTCCCCATTGGCCTCATGGTGAAATCCCTGAGCTGTTTCCTTCCTGTCGGGCAACTGAGTTAGAAAAGACACCGGTATCTTTGTAGTCACTGGGTATATTGATACACCATGCTCAAAGGGATATTCAATATCTGCTTCTTTTTTTGTTTTACCTATCTAATAGGTGCCCTTCTTTCTGAGGCACTGGAAAACATCCCTGGTCTTTGTGGTTGAATCTGTGTCCATGCAATTTATGTCACTTGTTAAGCAAATTTTTACTCCTGAACTTAGGGTTGCCATAACAAAGGGGTTGAATACTTGATTCGACTCCTTTCATTTGTGAACATTTCTAAAAACATAATTCCAGTTTGACAGTTTGGAGTATTTTATATTCAGGCTGTAATGACAAAATATGGATAAAGTCAAGGTGTATGAATACTGAATGAACAAGCACAGTCCAAGTTCCAATTGTCGGATCAGAGTGCAAGTTGAAGCTACTATCATATTGCTTATTTTCATACTACTTATACCTATCCAGATCTACACAAATACCTAGGAGGCAGGGGCTTTGGGGTTCATTTGGAATTGGCCATCTCTCACCTGCAGCATCTTCATGCCCACCAGTTTGAAGCCTCTCTGCTCAAAGCGTTGCATTATCTGTCCCACAAGGCGGCGCTGGACCCCATCTGGTTTCACTGCAATAAGAGTACGTTCTCTCACACCAGGGATCCCTATACACGGATAGAAGAAAAACTCTTACACATATGCTCTGAAGGGCAGTCCCAGACACAGATTAAGCCTAATCCTAGACTAAAAAGCACTTTCAATGGATATTCTCGATTTAACTGGCTTTTCAGTCTCTGGGACACCACCCCTTAAACTTTTAGCAACAGGCATGCCAACTGTGGATGTTTAATTTCAGACATCAATTTCCTGTGTTTGAGGGGTGCAAAATTCACTTGTTACTTTATTCACACTGGATTGATGGCTTTCATTTCACCCTTTCAACTCTTTCCTACTCTTGCTTGTGTAATTCCTCTTCCCCCTTTAACGTTACGACTGCAGGAACATTTGCAATGACTTCTCATTTTAATGACCTATCATTTTAATAATAATCGCACCGGAGTGGATGGCTGTTGTTTTACGAGCTCCTAACCAACTGTGCCATTTTGTTAGTTTTCTTGCATTGTTTGTAACTTATTTTGTACATAAAGTTGCTGCTACTGTCTCCTATGACCGGTTTTCAGTGATTCGACAGTTTATCAACATACAGGGTGAATAATCCAACACAGGATCAAAAATAGACCGGAGAATAAAACACAAGTACTACACCAAATGACATGAATACAAAAACAATCCCGCACAAAACAAGGGCGGGACAACCTACTACATATAAGGATGTTAATTAAACTAAAATACACACAGGTGAAACTAATAAGACAAAACCAACAGACAAACGAAAAAGGGATCGGTAGTGGCTAGTAGGACGGTGACGACGACCGCCGAGCACCGCCCGAACAGGCAGGAGAGCCAACTTCGGCGGAAGTCGTGACACAGCGATTACTCACCTCAAACTGAACAAAGATTTTTTCTTTAATGAGTCCGACGCTAAGGACATAATGCTTTCCGGAGAACAGACCCAAATCCCTGTGATTCATGTGAAGAAACGGCGGAGATACCAAGGGAGAATGTCGGGGTCTCTGTTAGGATTTCTGGGTAAGTCGGTAAATCGCCATTACCATCGGTTCTATAGGCCAACGTGCAATCAGTGGAAAACAAATTTGATGATCTACGGTTGAGACTATCCTACCAGCAGCACATTAAAAACTGTAATATCTTATGTTTCACAGAGTCGTGGCTGAACAACGACACGGATAATATAGAGCTGGCTGGGTTTCCTGTGTATCGGCAGGACAGAGAAGCTACGTATGATAATACGAGGGGCGGGGTGTGTCTATTTGTCAATAACTCCTTTTGCGTGATGTCTAATATTACAGAAGTCTCGAGGTATTGCTCGCCTGAGGTAGAGTACCTCATGATAAGATGTAGACGACACTATCTACCAAGACAGTTCTCATCTATATTATTCGTATCCATCTATTTACCAGAACAAACCAATGCTGGCACTAAGACCCCACTCAACGAGCTGTATATGGCCACAAGAAAATGCTCATGTTAAGTGGCCTTGGACTTTAATGCAGGCAAACTTAAATCTGTTTGACCTAATTTCTACGAGCATGTCACGTGCAACCAGAGGAAAAAAAGAACTTTACTCCAGAGATGCATAAAAAGCTCTCCCTTGCCCTCCATTCGGCAAATCTGACCATAAAAATATCCTCCTGATTCCTGCTTACAAGCTAAAACTAAAGCAGGAAGTACCAGTGACTCGCTCAATATGGAAGTGGTCCGATGACGCGGATGCTACGCTACAGGACTGTTTTGCTAGCACAGACTCGAATATGTTCCGTGATTCATCCAACGGCATTGAAGAGTATACCACCTCAGTCAGCAACTTCATCAATAAGTGCATTGACGACGTCATCCCCACAGTGACCGTACGTACATCTCCCAACCAGAAGCCATGAATGACAGGTAACATCCACGCCGAGCTAAACGCTAGAGCTGCCACTTCCAAGGAGCGGGGCACTAATCTGGACGCTTATAAAAATCCCACTATGCCTTAGAACGAACCATCAAACAGGCAAAGCGCCAATACAGGACTAAGATTAAATCCTACTACACCGGCTCTGATGTTCGTCGGATGTGGCAGGGCTTGCAAACTATTACTGACTACAAAAGGAAACCCAGCCGCTAGCTGTCCAGGGACACGAGCCTAACAGACGAGCTAAATGCCTTTTATGCTCGCTTCGAGGTGAGAACGTTGACCTGTTTAAAGGTCTTGCTCTCATCGGCTACGGAGAGTGTGATCACAGTCGTCCGGAACAGCTGACGCTCTCATGCAGTCCTCAGTGTTGCTTGCCTAGAAGCGAGCATAAAAGGCATTTAGCTCGTCTGGTAGGCTCGTGTCACTGGGCACAAGAGAAGGGAAAAGGTATGAGCAGGAAAGCGCATAGATGTGAGAAGGAATTATGCACTTAATGCTGTTTGCAGTGGCTGCTATGAAAGGGAACTTTGTTTGCAGGTTGTGTATTCATTGCACCAATTCTGTTAAAACTTTTGTTAAACGGAACATAACTGGGACTAACATACCTGAATTTGAACAATAGAAACTCTCGTTTGCAACTGTTTGGACTAATGATTACACTACGTCAGTACTGAATGTGTCACTGTCACCTTGATTACAAGCCTACTAGAAAGTGTGTGCCCTCAGGCCTGGAGGGAAGCAAAAGTAATTCTGCTACTCAAGAACAGTAAAGCCCCCTTTACTAGCTCAAATAGCCTACTAATCAGCCTGTTAGTAAACATTTGGAAATATATATATATATATATATATATTTTACAGTAAACAAATTGACAGCAGACTTTCATTACGCTTATAGGGAAGGACATTCAACAAGCACCGCAGTTACACAAATGACTGATGATTGGCTGAGAGAGATTGATGATAATAAGATTGTGGGGGCTGTTTTGTTAGACTTCATTGTGGCTTTTTACATTATCGATCATAGCCTGCTATTGTAAAAACTTATGTGTTATGGCTTTACACCCCCTGCTATATTGTGGATAAAGAGTTACCCTGTCTAACAGAACACAGAGGGTGTTCTTTAATGGAAGCCTCTCCAACATAATCCAGGTAGAATCAGGAATTCCCCAGGACAGCTGTCTAGGCCCCTTACATTTTTCAATCTTTACTGAAGACATGCCACTGGCCTTGAGTAAAGCCAGTGTGGCTATGTATGCAGATGACTCAACACTATACACGTCAGCTACTACAGCAAGTGAAATCACTTAACAAAGAGCTGCAGTTAGTTTCAGAATGGGTGGCAAAGAGTAAGTTAGTCCTAAATATGTATTTAAAAAAAACTAAAAGCATTGTATTTGGGACAAATAAATCACTAAACCATAAACCTCAACTAAATATTGTACTAAATAAATGTGGAAATTGAGCAAGTTGAGGTGACTAAACTGCTTGGAGTAACCCATGATTATAAACTGTCATGGTCAAAACATGTTGATACAACAGTAGCTACAATGGGGAGAAGTCGGTCCATAATAAAGCGCCGCACTACCTTCTTAACAGCGCTATCAACAAGGCAGGTCCTACAGACTCTAGTTATGTCGCACCTGGACTACTGTTCAGTCGTGTGGTCAGGTGCCACAAAGAGGGACTTTGGGAAATTACAATTGGCTCAGAACAGGGCAGCACGGCTGGCCCTTAAATGTACATGGACAGCTAACATTAATAATATGCATGTAAATATCTCATGGCTCAAAGTGGAGGAGAGATTGACATCATTACCTGTTTTTGTAAGAAGTGTTGACATGCTGATTGCACCGAGGTGTCTCTTTCAACTACTAACACACAGCTCGGACATGACCCCACAAGTCTCTTCACAGTCTCCAAGTCCAGAACAGACTATGGGAGGTGCACAGTACTACATAGACCCATGGCTACATGGAACTCTAATCCACAAAAAGTAACTACACCTTATGGAACAGCGGGGACTGTGAAGAGACCCACACAGGGACAGACACACATACACAAAAGACACACACTCAACACACATGTACACATGGATGTTGCACTGTAAATATGTGGTGTTAGAATGGTGGCCTGAGTGAACACACAATGTGTTATGAAATATGCCATGTAGTATTTTAAACTGTATGTAACTGTCTTATGTTGCTGGACCCCAGGAACCAATGGGGATACATAATAAATACAAATACTCACCACGTTATGCACTGCAGCGCTGGCTAGCTGTAGCTTATGCATTCAGTGCTAGATTCATTCTCTGATTGGATGGACAACACGTCAGTTCATGCTGCAAGAGCTCTGATAGGTTGGAGGACATCTTCCGGAAGTTGTCATAATTTCTGTGTAAGTCTTTGGAAGGAGGTTAGAACCATGAGGCTCCTAGGTTTTGCATTGAAGTCAATGTACCCAGAGGGTGATGGAAACTAGCTGTCCTCCGACTACACCATGGTGCTACCCCAGTGAGTGCTGTTGAGGCTACTGTAGACCTTCATAGCAAAGCAATGAGTTTTAATCAATTTGGTGACGTGAATATATTTAGTATAGTTTTATATAAAAAGGAAAACTTTTATATTACACTATTTTTATGAAATTCACTGAGGATGGTCCTCCCCTTCCTCCTCTGAGGAGCCTCCACTGGTCTGGATATCTTACAATTTTTTTTATTGTTTGTTTCAATATCTGTGTTTTCGCATGTACATTGATTGTTTTTTATCTTATGCTACACAAATATAAGAAACACATTTTTCTAAACTAATCCAATCTGTAAGTAGTTGGATTAATAACTAACTGTTAGTGAGATCGTCGTTCCAGTTCACATGGTGTAGATAGTTGAAATATTCATGTGTAAACATACTGAATTGTAATTGGATGCATTTTACTGCGCTATGATTGGATAACCACCCAGGTGGTGAGGTCATCTTCGGTTGAGACACAAACATGCCAGTTATAGCTCGCTAATAAAGAGCTACGTTTAAAAATATCCTGTCATACTGCATACTATCCTGTCATACTGCATTTTATTATTTTGCACCAAGCATGCAAAACAAGAAGTCTCTTCGTGTACTTGATTTTCTTCCATACTCTGACAGGCATTCTACATGCAAGCTGTGAGTGACGTAAAAGTGTTGGATATCTTCCTGCAAGTTGGCACATAAAGCTTATTTCTCTCAAATATTTTACATCCATGTTAGTGAGCATTTCTCATTTGCCAAGATAGTCCATCCAACTGACATGTGTGGCATATCAAGAAGCTGATTAAACAGCATGATCATTACACAGGTGAACCTTGTGCTCGGGACAATAAAAGGCCACTCTAAAATGTGAAGTTTTGTCAACACAATGCCACAGATGTCTCTTGTTTTTCAGGAATGTCCACCAGAGCTGAAAATGTAATGTTAATTTCTTTACCATAAGCCACCTCCAATGTCGTTTTAGAGAATTTGGCAGTACACCCAACCAGCCTCACAGACCACGGTAACCATGCCATCCCAGGACCTCCACGTCCGGCTTCTTCACCTGCGGGATCATCTGAGACCATCCACCTGGAAGGCCGATGAAACTGGGTTTGCACAATCGGAAGAATTTCTGCACAATCTGTCAGAAACCGTCTCAAGGAAGCTCATCGTCCTCACCAGGGGGACGATGGTTCGGCGTCGTAACCAAATTCAGTGGGCAAATGCTCACCTTCGAAGGCCACTGGTACGCTGGAGAAGTGTGCTCTTCATGGATGAACCCCGGTTTCAACTGTACCAGGCATTGTGGGAGTGAGCAGTTTGTTGATGTCAACGTTGTGAACAGAGTGCCCTATGGTGGGGTTATGGTAAGGGTAGACATAAGTTACGGCCAACAAACACAATTGCATTTTATCGATGGCAATTTGAATGCACAGAGATACCGCAGAGAGATCCTGAGGCCCATTGTTGTGCCATTCATCCACTGCCATCACCTCATGTTTCAGCATGACAATGCACTTCCCCATGTTGCAAGGATCTGTACACAATTCCTGGAAGCTGAAAATGTCCCAGTTCAGTGGCCTACATACTCACCAGACATGTCTCCCATTGAGCATATGTGGGATGGTCTGGATTGGCACGTACGACAGCTTGTTCCAGTTCTCCCAAATATCTAGCAACTTTGCACAGCCATTGAAGAAGAGTGGGACAACATTCCACAGGGCACAATCAATAGCCTGATCAACCCTATGCGAAAAAGACCTGTTGCTGCATGAGGCAAATGGTGGTCACACCAGATACTGACTGGTTTTCTGATCCACACCCCTACTTTTTTTAAAAGGTAACTCTGACCAACAGATCAACAACATCTGTATTTTCAGTCATGTGAAATCCATAGCCTAGGGCCTAATGAATGCATTTCAATTGACTGATTTCCTTATATGAACTGTAATTCAATAAAATAATTGAAATTGTTGCATTTATATATATATTTTTAATGTACATTGGTATGGTTCTTTAATGGACAGAAACAGAGGAGATAAATACACTGGCCTGAATAGATATTTTCAAAGTATGATATAGTGTGATATGGGATATAACAATAAGAATAATGTCAAGGACTATATATTATACAAATAGTAGGCTATTGCACAGAGCAAAGACTCATCACTGCAGACAATATCAGTAACATAACAGGAATGAGAACTTCATAGAATATGGCTACTCTATAAACTGCAATGATATCAACAGCTTACTTTGTAGTTACGCAACCCATGCACATATGTCTACCCACACTCACAGACTGGAATAATACTGTTCAGCTACAGGCAATATTTACTCCCTTGGAGAGCATGAGTCAGGCTGGCTAGCCAATCAGGGCTAGTGTGTGCAATGGGTTGAGACACACGGCTATTGTCCGATTGGCTGAAGCCATGAGGTGGAGGAGATATTAATTTGTCATGTGAGGGGGAGAAAGGGTGAGATGGGTTAGAGTCAGACTGCACGGCTCCAGAAAGCAAATAAACAAATGCTCACACAAACGGTGAGCGTCACACAAACATAGCGTCCTGTTGCGCCCTCAGCAGGGTGATTTTGTAACAGAGTTGGACATTTATTTTATTTAGTGTCATTTTAACTCTCAAATTATCAACACCATGACCAGAGTAGTTATATCACAAACTGGGGGTGGGAACATAAAATTAAAAAAATAATTGTGTTACATTTCACTCCATAGGATTTTAATTAATTCTTGCAATTTTACCGTGTTGATTTCAGGAATCCTTAAACTGAAATTTTCCAGGAATTTTGCAACCCTAATCAGGACAAAGGACCCATGTTTAGCACCAGGTATAAACATGTCTTTAAAATCACTGTCACCCTTGGTCTAAGAGGGAATTTCCTCTTGACCTAATGGTTTCTGGTGAATACAGGATTTAGTGTTCAGATCCCACCTATGACAGGCAGCATTTCATTCCAAAAGTGTCTCCCTCGCCACAAACCGTCATTCACACCACTTTAAGACAACTGCATAGGTGTGGGAAGAAGTGCCACCTAGTTTAGGCCTGTGTAGCCTAACTATTTTACAGATTATCATGTCTCCAATATAGGCTCTTTAAAGCCGCCACAATCTGCCATTCCAATAACCAGACCCAGCCACTTTGTTTGGTAGGCTAAGATGGGGCTTGGGAAGTAATCACTCAAATTCATAGGCACAGCTATGGATGCAAAGATTGACAGTCTATGAGATTGGAATTATTATTTTTAAATAGCCTGAATGAATTAATACGTGAAATGCTAAAAACTTATAATCTGTATTTTGGCAAGGAATAAAAGTGTATAGTTAATCTATGTGCATAGTGACAACCAAATAAAAGAGAGTGCTGTGTGTGCGAGCGAGAGAGGCAAGGTAGAATTGTGCTTCTGTTTGTAAACCTCACCCTATCAAGTAGCCTATAATTCAGTTGAAATGTATGACCCACTGCCCTATTTACAGTAGCCTACTTCTTAAACAGGTCTGTTCTCGTGGTTTAAAAAAGTACTAGGTCACGATCACCTATCCAAATGTGACCGCTGTGAAACAAAATGACCCTACACCACAAGTGTCCAATCTGATCAAATATTATTTGATCCAAAACAGGGTTACTATTTTAGCTATTGCCTGCCCTTACCAATAAGTGATACACTTTTAATTTGTAGAAAGTAGACCGAGCTAATGACCTAACGATTCACTAAACATATCGAATTAAGAGCATTTGAAGGCATGTGCACAACCCACCTGTCCCTGACTTTTCCTAAATGTGTGTATTTTACACTCTACCAGAACTTTGGGATAAATATAATAAAATATAATACAAATACAAATACATTGATGATTTTTACCTCAAAGCGTCAAAATGACCATACGTATATTGAAACAGTAGAATAGCCAGGATAACCAGTACCAACAGCAACCAGTCTAATAAATCCATTTACTATACACAATCACAAAGAAATCCATTAAGATTCTGTTTAGGAAGGTCATAAAAACATGATACCTAGACAATTTATTTAAAAAGAACAGAAAAGCATGTTTTGAGTTTTATTATTTTATCCATCTGTGCTTTAGTAGCTGAGGCTATATGGCTGCATCATGAAATCAACTTTAGCAGACATTACATGCTTATATTCCCCTGCTCTGCCACAGTCAACACATACAGTATATATTTTACAGTAGGAATATAATGGAAGTAATAGTAATGGTATGCCAGTATGGAAACAGAATAAAAAATGATATTTTTCACAAATAACCTATAGCTGATTGTCAACAGTATTTTGAAAATGAGCCCACACGCACAATTTTTTGATAATTTTGACACGACTAGGTTCATTAGAAACATCTGAATCTACTCTTAGGGTATAACATTAGGGTATAGCAATCACATCT